>NC_091123.1:168532695-168817024 GCF_040183065.1 Periplaneta americana | reverse complement strand
CCAAAATGTCTGGTATTCTTCATTGAAATAAATTGAAAAAAATTCATTTGATCTTCTAATGAACTTAGCAGCATCTGCTGCACAAGCCTCTACTTCAATATAAATTGATAATGCGACAGAAGCCAGTGATATTCAATAAAAACATGAATATAGTCGACAGAAATAAAAGGTAAAAAAATACATTTGTTAGTATATATATATATATATCATGGATAATTTACATTTTTTTAAGCTTCAATTTTAAAATATTTCAAATATTGGAAATGGTTTGTAATTTTATTATAAAGTCTTGGGCCGAATCTAGCGCCATGTTTGAGAGCTGCACTTGTATGACATTTAGGCTCAATTAATGGGAAAGTAGACTTTTGTCTTCGAGTACGATATTCATGTCGATTAGATTTATGTTTATTTGATTTCTGTGGTAGTAAGTTAGTAAACTATATTTATAAATTTCTTCAATAGGCAATACATTAAAAATCTGTATAAATTAAATTTGTTGGGTAATCCATATTTTTGGTCAGACAAATTTTTATTAATCTTCTGTGTAATAAAATTGATGGATTAAGTACAGATGATGCTACTCCACCCCAATTTATTATACCATATTGTATTAATGATAGTACGAAAGCTAAAAAACATTATTCTCACTGCCTCCTTAGTGATAACATTTCGAAGTATTATGAATTTATAAATTGTCTTTCTTATACTTGTACACATGAAATCAATTTGTTTATCCCAACGTAAATTCTGATCTATAATAATTCCTAAATACTTAACTTGTGTGGAAGGTGTTAGATGTGGGCAATTACAATAATTATTTGTTAATTCATACATGAAATATTATGTATTACTAAGTGATAATTATTCATAGGTGGAGGTAAGCCTTTCGTGTTAAAGAAAATGGAATATAGGTAGTTTTATTAGTATTTAAGGACAGGAGATTAGAGTCAAGCCAATTTTTCACTACTTTAATTCCATTGCTAGCATTTAATTAAGTGTTATGCCGATTTTTCCCATTAAATGTTAGTACAGTGTCATCTACAAAAGAAAGTATGTTACAACCATATTAAGGCAGACACTTATGCATGTCCCATGTCATGATGATTATTATTATTATTATTATTATTATTATTATTATTATTATTATTATTATTATTATTATTATTATTATTATTATTATTGGTTTACGTCCGAGGGAGTTGATTCGACCTGTCCCGTGCAACTTCACGCATTTCCGTAAAGTCTGCGTTGCTCAACTCCTCCGCCTTGTCTCGCAGCATTCCTTCCTTCAATATTTCAGGGATTTCACCATAATCATGCCTTCTTACTTCATACCGCTTCCCTTGTCAAGTCAATTATAATTATTTTGTAGTTGCCAGGTTGAATTTTCTTTTGCAAATTTGTTTCAAATTTCGACACTGATAATTAGGACTAGAATAGGTGTGTAATAACAACTTTTCATGTTTAATTAAAACATATGCCGATCGCAATATATGCACTCAACGATGTTTCCCCATTCAGAAAATGTAATGTTATTCTCCATATTTTTTTATTTTTTTCATAATTGAATAATATTTAGAAGATATCGTTAAAATTATAGATATTTTGCGATTTACTCAGAAAAATGTTAATAGTACATTATGCAACGAGCCTATAATGGTAGTAATTAAGACGCGAGTATGTTTATGAAACGAGCGCAAGCGAGTTTCATAATTTTCATAACGAGCGTCTTAATTACCATTGTAGGCAAGTTTCATACGACTTTTTATGCTCGACCATATTTCTAACTTGAAATTATTCAGAAGTATTCATTTTATTCGCATCTCACTGAAGATCAGAAGTGTCCTTGTGCATAGCTCGTAATTGTGAGATGTGCGCAGACGCGAAAGTATTGATTTTTTCCGAGGGACAATAATGTCATTGACCTTGTTTTAATTTAAATAATAACATGAACTAATTTTGATATAACCTGGAAATTGATTTAGAATTGAAAAACGAGATGAAAAATTGAATTTATTTGAATATTATTTACAATTAGCGCTGATTATTATAGTAACAGAACATACCCTTCTGCGACAGTATTGGATTTCGAGCCTCCATGACGTTTCCCTCGTTATCTTTCGATTGCATATCCGAGAATAATCGAAAACCTGAACTTTAATGAATAGGTGCACTTTAATGACATGCACTAAAGGACTGCTATCAGGTGTATAATTAATACATTTCTGCATGGTCCAGCATAAAATAAAATAAGAGCCACAATGCAATCGCATAATGTAATATATTATTAACATAGAGAAGAATAATTTTGTACGGCAATCAACTACGACAGTTTGTTTACGAAAAATGAAACAAAACAAATAAGAAATGTATACACAAAAAAGTACAAAATTAGAAAATACAAATTTAATATGGGCTGATTGATCTATGCACGTACAAATTACTTAATCAAATTGGAGACATTGACACGTTTTTAATTTTCTTATTATACTTCAGTGGGTTACATAATATTAGAAGTTCTGGGTGCAATTTGGCTACACAATTATACAATCGAGGGCTAATATTAAATGCTCAGCTTCATACCCTGTACAAAGGAGGAATAAGCAAGGAATGCGATGGTCTATCTGTGTTGTAATAACCAGGGTTAGGATATTTAGGTGCGCACCTTTTTAAGTGGGTACAGAGGAGGTCTGTGTGAGAAACGTTGCCTCCGTGTGAGAATGGAGATAATTTTCCAACCCCCCCCCCTTCCCGTTTTGGGACCTTTATCCCTTTTTCGCTTTACTGTCCCATTATCTGCCTTTCCGCCCTTTTCTCCCTTGTACTGCTACTTTTTAATATGTCACATGTTACGTTTCATAATTTAATTTACTTTTGAATTTTATTGCATTGCAACTAAACAGATGAAGACAAAGCACTACAACAATGGAAAACTCCTCTCGCTGACCGTTGTCAAGTTGCCCCAATGTGTTTCTACCGAACTGGAATCAGTGTTGCCATATTTAGCGATAAGACGCTAAATCTAGGGAATTTTGAATCAGTCTCGGCGACAAATTTTGTAAAATACGATTAGCGACTTTTCTGCTGAATTTTATATTCTTCCACTTTTTCCTTTCTTTTAAGTTAAAGCATTCAACTGAAGTCGTGCACGTCTTAGTTTTAGAAGAGGCATGGGTGCAAGACTGAGTAGTCTAATGATTCATACGTGAAAGCCCTGATCTCGTATGTTTGTGATCAGTGATCAGGGGTGAAAGATGCTGATTCAATGATTCTCACGGGTTAGATCTCTCTCTCAATGCTACTGCTCCAACACCCATAAACAGCGGCAACTTTGATTGGCACGTGACTTGTTGCGAGCTCGAGCTAATTCTTGGTTCTTCCCGCAACGCGGAGATTTTCCACTCCGAACCGACCCGAGGGAGTTGAGTTTTGGAATTTTGTGCCTACAGTTCGTGTGAAGCAAATGAGACTGTAGTTTTGCTGATTTTAATACATTTTGATATATAAGATTTAAAATGTGTTAGATTTCACAAAAAAAAATTGTGGTCAAACGCTTGGGTGAAAATTTCCACACTTACAATTTGCCAGAAAGTGTATGTCAATGATTGGATCAGTTGTTCCCACACCTTCCACCTCAACAACACAACCAAAATTATATTTTTCTCCGCATATGTATGTTTTTCTTATTTTTATTTAGTGATATTTATTATTAATTTTTAGCGACGTTTCTGGAAATTTTTAAACAAACTTTGGAGAGATTTAGCTACTTTTTGTTGAAAAGCTAGCGAGATTGTAGGGCGACATGTTGGCAACAGTGACTGGAATCAGTTAGTGTCTGCCAGATTGGGAGATGCATGGTAATTAATTTAGGCTACAATCACCGAGTAATAAAATTGTTAAGTCACAGAGTCGCCCTTTAGGCACTTAAAAATCGTAAGGGTGAAATTAGCCTACATGTTATTTTCTTTCACATGTTTACAACATATTTTTCATGGGTTTTCACACCGTTTTTTAAAAATCGGAAATCGCTCTTATTCATTGTAGACAATATCGTTGCAACATGGTTCGAATCCTTTTCATCTTTGTATTCTAATAATAATTGCATAATGGTAAAACATGGCAAATATTACAAACAATATCGCAGAGCTTGAGAGAACTGGCCTGAAATTAAAAGTATGTTAAAAATTTGTCATGTGTGTAATATTGTGTAGGCGTTATTTACGAAAGACAATTTTATAGGATTGTCACCAATTTCTATTGCATAAAAAAGCGAAAAATTAAAAAAGATACAACTTATTATGAATATTGTGTAGCCTATATCTTTAAAGATATTATGAGATCTCTGAGGGGTTATATTTATTTATTATTCATTTACTTATTTCTTTATTTATTTATTTATTTATTTATTTATTTATTTATTTATTTATTTATTTATTTATTTCTTTATTTACTTATTTATTTATTTACTTATTTATTTATTTATTTATTTATATACTTATATATATATATATATACTCATTTCTTTGTTTATTGATTTATTTATTTATCTTATTTATTTATTTATTTACTTATTCATTTATTTATTTATTTATTTATTTATTTATTTATTTATTTATTTATTTATTTATTAACTAGCTACGTAGTGAGTACAAATTAAATTTATAAAACAAAAATGTTTCTACCCACTACCGTAAGAGCCAGGCTCGTGTACGGTGTGGTCTTAGTCAATAATATAACATAAAATTTACAAGGAAAGTTTACTAAATACAGCAAGTAACTTAATTCAAACCAGTAAATACAACACAAGAGCAAGAATAAAGAAGAAAGAGAAAAAGAGAGAAAAATACACATCTATATATATAATTTGAACTAGTATTGAAAATTACGGGAAAACGGCTGAACGGATTTTAATAAATGACCCCTCATTTTGAAGCTTGGAACCCAATGTTTTTCAGAAAAATAGTAGTTTTCAGTGAAATGTCAATTTTCGTACATCATTTTCCTATTTTCCAAAATCCATCTTTCGTCAGTTTTGAGAACTGATTAATTGCATTTCAGAATAAAACAAAACACACACTACAATAAACAGTAGACTTATACGAAGGCCATGACCTACAGGATTGCTGATATACTTAGAGTTGATATGGTCAGATACTTTCACATCATAATGCCAATATGTCGTTCTTCATTTGTGTAATTTTTTGATAACATATAAAAATAATTTACAAGTCTGATTCTCTGTCCGTAGTTTTCCGAGTACAGCTGTGTATTCGATATTAAGAACTACAAAACTTAAGAATGTTTGGTGACATTATTACCATTAAAAATGAAATATTATTATAGGTAATGCAACACGTAATGGTATAGGCTATTGATGATATGAAATTGAAATCTTTTGGGGCCTTAAGTAAGTAGACGCATAGAATGAAGATTTTATATTAGATCTTCATTTCTATAATATACTGAGTAACGACTATATATATATATATGTATATATATGTATATATATATATATATTAAAATGGATTTGAGGGAGGTGGGGTATGATGGTAGAGACTGGATTAATCTTGCACAGGATAGGGACGGCTGGCGGGCTTATGTGATGGTGGCAATGAACCTTCGGGTTCCTTAAAAGCCATTTGTAAGTAAGTAAGTAACGGCTATATATACTGTCATTGCAAGTTATCTTGAACCTTACATCCCCTAAGTCTGTCTTTGGAACTGCTCGGTACGGCGTGTACTCGTCAACGTAACGACACGGTAAGGATGCCCCTCCCACGGGTAACGTGACTCTTTTCAAAAAACGTTGGTTCTTTTACTTTACGGCTCTCTACTGTAAAAGAACTTGGTTCAATACAGACATCAGCTTCTCTCGATACTCCGGTTTTGAGAGGAGAACATAGTTTCGTAGCAAGCTTTAATTAACCTGTAATAAGTAAGTATTTAATATATAATCGTGTGTACACTCCTCTTTCATCCGGGCTGAGGACCGGCAATGGAGGAGTTACTACAGCTACTTCTATACATTATATAGGCCTACATGACTTACACCTTCAGCTAATATGTACATATTCTTATAACAATATTTTACAGGCTTATTATTTGAATTTACATTAATTTACAATCATACACAATCCATATCCCTATCATTGCTGCCATCATCGCTTGTTCCAAAATTAACTATTTCGTCAATGGCATCATCCATTCGGAATTATCTTCTTAATCGTAGGTACTACTTTCTGAACACGATAGAATTCTTCGATTTTATCCCGAATAACATGTTGATCGAAGTCGTCCACTTCAACTTTACATAAGTCTAATTCTGTAATGAAATAATACGTTTAGTAGAACTATAAGAAAATAATAACTTGCAACAGTAATTCATTATGTCGCTCTCAATACACACACTATTGTACATAACTATTATAGCAATAATTTCTAAACATTACATACCTATTCTTTCCCGGAGTATTGTGAGGTTCATTGGGTTGTAATTCAATATTATTTTTAATTCTCTTCACGGAACTAATACTTTTGCCAGAGTATTTAGCCGCTTTCTCATATTCCTTAGCAAGAGGTTCCAGCAAATATTTGTTTAATTTTTCCTCCTCGCAACGCTTCATTTTATTATATTTGCGATAATTTCTCTTTCTCGGCTATGGATAACAGCGTTACTTTTTCTCCGCGGTGGTGTGAATTCACCATAATTACTACCCTGTGGTTGCTGCTCCATGGTAACACTACTGGTACGCAGTGAAGGAAATAGCTCTATGTTTCTTGACAACATATTATGCTGCGGAGCATGCGCAAACAACTCAGTTGGCTCCACCCACGTTACGCGCTTCCTTCCCTCTGCCCCTCTGACCCCGCTCAGAAGGTTCAAGATAACTTACAATATCAGTATATATATATATATATATATATATATATATAACTGAAATCTATAAAACTTACGTAACAGCGTGGTCGATCGACGGATGTTGCGTCAACATTTGATGAGACTATAAATTAGGAATGCCTATAACATCGACATCACCGTGAAGATCAGATTTTATGCACGAAAACGTATAATCTCATAAACTTCTTTCTATTTGACTGTAGATAATTATTTGAAGAGAAGTAATATAATGATAACGAGATACTAAGGTTATTGTTATGAACTTAACACTGCTTGTATTAAACTTGTAGGATATGTGGAAATCAAACAGTGGTTTTCTTCCTGCTCACAAGGAAGTAATGCCATTGTTTAAAACTTCTCTCGTACGTAATTTTGACGTATAATGGATAAACAATTGATCCTCACTACTTTTCCCGCCAAGAGAGCATCTCCTTCTAGCCATGCCTCCATCTTTCAGTTGCTGACTATTGTAGTCGTGACAGCAGGTTGCAACTTACACGCTTGGCCAACTTATTATGAGATATAATTATTTGGAAGTGTACGTCAGATTTACGTATCAACAGTATTAATAGAAAATTTTCTTTTAGTGCAGTTTATTATTCCCTTAAGTGTGTTTTATCTAATAAAGTAACACTGGATGAAAACTTACGTGATGATCGACACTACTCTGCAGATCATAGATGAAAGTTCAGATGATGGTGCTGATGATGACGCTGAAGGCAATGTAGATATTGAATATGAAACTTGTAACAATGACAAGGATCTAAGATACAGTAGGAGAGATTGAGAGTCATGTAGAAAGCAAGCGAATGGAGAGAGAAGGCAAAAAACAAGAAAACAGGAAGAAAAGGAAAGAAGAGAAGAGAAGAGAAGAGAAGAGAAGAGAAGAGAAGAGAAGAGAAGAGAAGAGAAGAGAAGAGAAGAGAAGAGAAGAGAAGAGAAGAGAAGAGAAGAGAAGAGAAGAGAAGAGAAGAGAAGAGAAGAGAAGAGAAGAGAAGAGAAGAGAAGAGAAGAGAAGAGAAGAGAAGAGAAGAGAAGAGGGCAGAGGGCCAGTGAGCCAGAGGGCACAAGGGCACGAGGGCACGAGGGCACGAGGGCACGAGGGCACGAGGGCACGGGGGCACGGGGGCACGTGGGCACGGGGGCAGAGGATTAACTCTAACCTACAATCCGCAATGACCTGAAATAGCTATTGCTTCATTCCCACATGTAAAACCGACTGATCGTTCTAACATTGTTACTTGCGTTTTCGCATTGCAACTCAAGAACTGAAGATGTATAGGTTAAATAAAAAGTATTTAGCATGAAGAAAATAATTCAGAGGGGTAGGCCTATGTTTCATTATTATGGAAACAAATAACTTCCAAAATGTCTGGTATTCTTCGTTGGAAATAAATTTGAAAAAAATTCATTTGCTATTCTAATGAACTTAGCAGCATCTGATGCACAAGCCTCTACTTTAATATAAATTGATAATGCGACAGAAGCCAGTGATATTCAATAAAAACATGAATATAGTCGACAGAAATAAAAGTAAAAAAATACATTTGTTAGTATATATATATATATATATATATATATATATATATATCATTGATAATTTACATTTTTTTAAGCTTCAATTTTAAAATATTTCAAATTTTGGAAATGGTTTGTAATTTTATTATAAAGTCTTGGGCCGAAACTAGCGCCATGTTTGAGAGCTGCACCTGTATGACATTTAGGCTCAATTAATGGGAAAGTAGACTTTTGTCTTCGAGTACGATATTCATGTCGATTAGATTTATGTTTTATTTGATTTCTGTGGTAGTAAGTTAGTAAACTATATTTATAAATTTCTTCAATAGGCAATACATTAAAATCTGTATCAATTAAATTTGTTGGGTAATCCATATTTTTGGTCAGACAAGTTTTTATTAATCTTCTGTGTAATAAAATTGATGGATTAAGTACAGATGATGCTACTCCACCCCAATTTATTATACCATATTGTATTAATGAATGTACGAAAGCTAAAAACATTATTCTGACTGCCTCCTTAGTGATAACATTTCGAAGTATTATGAATTTATAAATTGTCTTTCTTATACTTGTACACATGAAATCAATTTGTTTATCCCAACGTAAATTCTGATCTATAATAATTCCTAAATACTTAACTTGTGTGGAAGGTGTTAAATGTGGGCAATTACAATATTTATTTGTTAATTCATTACATGAAATATTATGTATTACTAAGTGATAATTATTCATAGGTGGAGGTAAGCCTTTCGTTGTTAAAGAAAATGGAATATAGGTAGTTTTATTAGTATTTAAGGACAGGAGATTGGAGTCAAGCCAATTATTCACTACTTTAATTCCATTGCTAGCATTTAATTAAGTGTTATCCCGATTTTTCCCATTAAATGTTAGTACAGTGTCATCTACAAAAGAAAGTATGTTACAACCATATTAAGGCAGACACTTATGCATGTCGCATGTTATGATGATGATGATGATTATTATTATTATTATTATTATTGGCTTACGTCCGAGGGAGTTGATTCGACCTGTCCCGTGCAACTTCACGCATTTCCGTAAAGTCTGCGTTGCTCAACTCCTCCGCATTGTCTCGCAGCATTCCTTCCTTCAATATTTCAGGGATTTCACCATAATCATGCCTTCTTACTTCATACCGCTTCCCCTTGTCAAGTCAATTATAATTATTTTGTAGTTGCCAGGTTGAATTTTCTTTTGCCAAATTTGTTTCAAATTTCGACACTGATAATTAGGACTAGAATAGTTATGTAATAACAACTTTTCATGTTTAATTAAAACATATGCCGATCGCAATATATGCACTCAACGATGTTTCCCCATTCAGAAAATGTAATGTTATTCTCCATATGTTTGGATTTTTTTCATAATTGAATAATATTTAGAAGATATCGTTAAAATGATAGATATTTTGCGATTTACTCAGAAAAATGTTAATAGTACATTATGCAATGAGCCTATAATGGTAGTAATTAAGACGCGAGTATGTTTATGAAACGAGCGCAAGCGAGTTTCATAATTTTCATAACGAGCGTCTTAATTACCATTGTAGGCAAGTTTCATACGACTTTTTATGCTCGACCATATTTCTAACTTGAAATTATTCAGAAGTATTCATTTTATTCGCATCTCACTGAAGATCAGAAGTGACCTTGTGCATAGCTCGTAATTGTGAGATGTGCGCAGACGCGAAATTATTGATTTTTTCCGAGGGACAATAATGTCATTGACCTTGTTTTAATTTAAATAATAACATGAACTAATTTTGATATAACCTGGAAATTGATTTAGAATTGAAAAACGAGATGAAAAATTGAATTTATTTGAATATTATTTACAATTAGCGCTGATTATTATAGTAACAGAACATACCCTTCTGCGACAGTATTGGATTTCGAGCCTCCATGACGTTTCCCTCGTTATCTTTCGATTGCATATCCGAGAATAATCGAAAACCTGAACTTTAATGAATAGGTGCACTTTAATGACATGCACTAAAGGACTGCTATCAGGTGTATAATTAATACATTTCTGCATGGTCCAGCATAAAATAAAATAAGAGCCACAATGCAATCGCATAATGTAATATATTATTAACATAGAGAAGAATAATTTTGTACGGCAATCAACTACGACAGTTTGTTTACGAAAAATGAAACAAAACAAATAAGAAATGTATACACAAAAAAGTACAAAATTAGAAAATACAAATTTAATATGGGCTGATTGATCTATGCACGTACAAATTACTTAATCAAATTGGAGACATTGACACGTTTTTAATTTTCTTATTATACTTCAGTGGGTTACATAATATTAGAAGTTCTGGGTGCAATTTGGCTACACAATTATACAATCGAGGGCTAATATTAAATGCTCAGCTTCATACCCTGTACAAAGGAGGAATAAGCAAGGAATGCGATGGCCTATCTGTGTTGTAATAACCAGGGTTAGGATATTTAGGTGCGCACCTTTTAGTGGGTACAGAGGAGGTCTGTGTGAGAAACGTTGCCTCCGTGTGAGAATGGAGATAATTTTCCAACACCCCCCCTTCCCGTTTTGGGACCTTTATCCCTTTTTCGCTTTACTGTCCCATTATCTGCCTTTCCGCCCTTTTCTCCCTTGTACTGCTACTTTTTAATATTTCACATGTTACGTTTCATAATTTAATTTACTTTTGAATTTTATTGCATTGCAACTAAACAGATGAAGACAAAGCACTACAACAATGGAAAACTCCTCTCGCTGACCGTTGTCAAGTTGCCCCAATGTGTTTCTACCGAACTGGAATCAGTGTTGCCATATTTAGCGATAAGACGCTAAATCTAGGGAATTTTGAATCAGTCTCGGCGACAAATTTTGTAAAATACGATTAGCGACTTTTCTGCTGATTTTTATATTCTTCCACTTTTTCCTTTCTTTTAAGTTAAAACATTCAACTGAAGTCGTGCACTTCTTAGTTTTAGAAGAGGCACGGGTGCAAGACTGAGTAGTCTAATGATTCATTCGTGAAAGCCCTGATCTCGTATGTTTGTGATCAGTGATCAGGGGTGAAAGATGCTGATTCAATGATTCTCACGGGTTACATCTCTCTCTCAATGCTACTGCTCCAACACCCATAAACGGCGGCAACTTTGATTGGCACGTGACTTGTTGCGAGCTCGAGCTAATTCCTGGTTCTTCCCGCAACGCGGAGATTTTCCACTCCGAACCGACCCGAGGCAATTGAGTTTTGGAATTTTGTGCCTACAGTTCGTGTGAAGCAAATGAGACTGTAGTTTTGCTGATTTTAATACATTTTGATATATAAGATTTAAAATGTGTTAGATTTCACAAAAAAAAAAATTGTGGTCAAACGCTTGGGTGAAAATTTCCACACTTACAATTTGCCAGAAAGTGTATGTCAATGATTGGATCAGCTGTTCCCACAACTTCCACCTCAACAACACAACCAAGAGGGTGACGACGAGGAAATTATATTTTTCTCCGCATATGTATGTTTTTCTTATTTTTATTTAGTGATATTTATTATTAATTTTTAGCAACGTTTCTGAAAATTTTTAAACAAACTTTGGAGAGATTTAGCTACTTTTTGTTGAAAAGCTAGCGAGATTGTAGGGCGACATGTTGGCAACAGTGACTGGAATCAGTTAGTGTCTGCCAGATTGGGCGATGCATGGTAATTAATTTAGGCTACAATCACCGAGTAATAAAATTGTTAAGTCACAGAGTCGCCCTTTAGGCACTTAAAAATCGTAAGGGTGAAATTAGCCTACATGTTATTTTCTTTCACATGTTTACAACATATTTTTCATGGGTTTTCACACCGCTTTTTAAAAATCGGAAATCGCTCTTATTCATTGTAGACAATATCGTTGCAACATGGTTCGAATCCTTTTCATCTTTGTATTCTAATAATAATTGCATAATGGTAAAACATGGCAAATATTACAAACAATATCGCTGAGCTTGAGAGAATTGGCCTGAATTTAAAAGTATGTTAAAAATTTCTCATGTGTGTAATATTGTGTAGGCGTTATTTACGAAAGACAGTTTTATAGGATTGTCATCAATTTCTATTGCATAAAAAAGGGAAAAATTAAAAAAGATACAACTTATTATGAATATTGGGTAGCCTATATCTTTAAAGATATTATGAGATCTCTCGGAGGATAAATTTTTTATTCATTTACTTATTTATTTATTTACTTATTTAATTATTTGTTTATTTACTTATTTATTTATTTACTTATATATATATATTTACTTATTTCTTTGTTTATTAACTTATTTATTTATTTATTATCTTATTTATTTATTTCTTTATTTACTTATTTATTTATTTATTTATTTATTTATTTATTTATTTATTTATTTATTTATTTATTTATTTATTTAACTAGCTACGTAGTGAGTACAAATTAAATTTATAAAACAAAAATCTTTCTACCCACTACCGTAAGAGCCAGGCTCGTGTACGGTGTGGTCTTAGTCAATAATATAACATAAAATTTACAAGGAAAGATTACAAAATGCAGCAAGTAACTTAATTCAAACCAATAAATACAACACAAGAGCAAGAATAAAGAAGAAAGAGAAAAAGGTTGAAAAATACACATCTATATATATAATTTGAACTAGTAATGAAAATTACGGGAAAACGGCTGAACGGATTTCAATAAATGACCCCTCATTTTGAAGCTTGGAACCCAATGTTTTTCAGAAAAATAGTAGTTTTCAGTGAAATGCCAAATTTCGTACATCATTTTCCTATTTTCCAAAATCCATCTTTCGTCAGTTTTGAGAACTGAATAATTGCATTTCAGAATAAAACAAAACACACACTGCAATAAACAATAGACTATTATACGAAGACCATGACCTACAGGATTGCTGATATACTTAGAGTTCATATGGTCAGATTCTTTCACATCATAATGCCAATATGTCGATCTGCATTTGTGTAATTTTTTGATAACGTATAAAAATAATTTACAGGTCTGATTCTCTGGTCTGTAGTTTTCCGAGTACAGCTGTGTATTCGATATTAAGAACTACAAAACTTAAGAATGTTTGGTGACATTATTACCATTAAAAATGAAATATTATTATAGTTAATGCAACACATAATGGTATACTGATGATATGAAAGTGAAATCTTTTGGGGCCTTATGTAAGTAGACGCATAGAAAGAAGATTTTATATTAGTTCTTCATTTCTATAATATACTGAGTAACGACTATATATATATTAAAATGGATTTGAGGGAGCTGGGGTATGATGGTCGAGACTGGATTAATCTTGCACAGGATAGGGACGGCTGGCGGGCTTATGTGAGGGCGGCAATGAACCTTCGGGTCCCTAAAAAGCCATTTGTAAGTAAGTAACAGCTATATATATATATATATATATATATATATATATATATATATATATATATATATATATATAACTGAAATCTATAAACCTTACGTAACAGCGTGGTCGATCGACGGATGTTGCGTCAACATTTGATGAGACTATAAATTAGTAATGCCTATAACATCGACATCAACGTGAAGATTCGATTTTATGCACGAGAAGGTATAATCTTATAAACTTCTTTCCATTTGACTGTAGATAATTATTTGAAGAGAAGTAATATAATGATAACGAGATACTAAGGTTATTGTTATGAACTTAACACTACTTGTGTTAAACTTGTAGGATATGTGGAAATCAAACAGTGGTTTTCTTCCTGCTCACAAGGAAGTAATGCCATTGTTTAAAACTTCTGTCGTACGTAATTTTGACGTATAATGGATAAACAATTGATCCTCACTACTTTTCCCGCCAAGAGAGCACCTCCCTCTTCTAGCTATGCCCCCGTCTTTCCGTTGCTGACTTTAGTAGTCGTGACAACAGGTTGCAACTTACTCGCTTGGCCAACTTATTATGAGATATAATTATTTCGAAGTGTACGTCAGATTTACGTATCAACAGTATTAATAGAAAATTTTCTCTTAGTGCAGTTTATTATTCCCTCAAGTGTGTTTTATCTAACAAAGTAACACTGGATGTAAACTTACGTGATGATCGACACTACTCTGCAGATCATAGATGAAAGTTCAGATGATGATGCTGAAGGCAATGTGGAAATTGAATATGAAACATGTAACAATGACAAGGATCTAAGATACAGTAGGAGATATTGAGAGTCACGTAGAAAGCAAGCGAATGGAGAAAGAAGGCAAAAAACAAGAAAACGGGAAGAAAAGAAGAGAAGAGAAGAGAAGAGAAGAGAAGAGAAGAGAAGAGAAGAGAAGAGAAGAGAAGAGAAGAGAAGAGAAGAGAAGAGAAGAGAAGAGAAGAGAAGAGAAGAGAAGAGAAGAGAAGAGAAGAGGGCAGAGGGCCAGTGAGCCAGAGGGCACGAGGGCACGAGGGCACGAGGGCACGAGGGCACGAGGGCACGAGGGCACGAGGGCACGAGGGCACGAGGGCACGAGGGCACGAGGGCACGAGGGCACGAGGGCACGAGGGCACGAGGGCACGAGGGCACGAGGGCACGAGGGCACGAGGGCACGAGGGCACGGGGGCACGGGGGCACGGGGGCACGGGGGCACGGGGGCACGGGGGCACGGGGGCACGGGGGCACGGGGGCACGGGGGCACGGGGGCACGGGGGCACGGGGGCACGGGGGCACGGGGGCACGGGGGCACGGGGGCACGGGGGCACGGGGGCACGGGGGCAGAAGATAGGATTAACTCTAACCTACAATCCGCAATGACCTGAAATAGCTATTGCTTCACTCTCACATGTAAAACCGACTGATCCTTCTGACATTGTTACTCGTGTTTTCGCATTGCAACTCAAGAACTGAAGTTGTATAGGTTAAATAAAAAGTATTTAGCATGAAGAAAACAATTCAGAGGGGTAGGCCTATGTTTCATTATTATGGAAACAAATAACTTCCAAAATGTCTGGTATTCTTCATTGGAAATAAATTTGAAAAAAATTGATTTGATCTTCTAATGAACTTAGCAGCATCTGCTGCACAAGCCTCTACTTTAATATAAATTGATAATGCGACAGAAGCCAGTGATATTCAATAAAAACATGAATATAGTCGACAGAAATAAAAGGTAAAAAAATACATTTGTTAGTATATATATATCATGGATAATTTACATTTTTTCAAGCTTCAATTTTAAAATATTTCAAATTTTGGAAATGGTTTGTAATTTTATTATAAAGTCTTGGGCCGAAACTAGCGCCATGTTTGAGAGCTGCACTTGTATGACATTTAGGCTCAATTAATGGGAAAGTAGACTTTTGTCCTCGAGTACGATATTCATGTCGATTACATTTTTGTTTTATTTGATTTCTGTGGTAGTAAGTTAGTAAACTATATTTATAAATTTCTTCAATAGGCAATACATTAAAATCTGTAGAAATTAAATTTGTTGGGTAATCCATATTTTTGGTCAGACAAATTTTTATTAATCTTCTGTGTAATAAAATTGATGGATTAAGTACAGATGATGCTACTCCACCCCAATTTATTATACCATATTGTATTAATGATTGTACGAAAGCTAAAAACATTATTCTCAATGCCTCCTTAGTGATAACATTTCGAAGTATTATGAATTTATAAATTGTCTTTCTTATACTTGTACACATGAAATCAATTTGTTTATCCCAACGTAAATTCTGATCTATAATAATTCCTAAATACTTAACTTGTGTGGAAGGTGTTAGATGTGGGCCATTACAATAATTATTTGTTAATTCTTTACATGAAATATTATGTATTACTAAGTGATAATTATTCATAGGTGGAGGTAAGCCTTTCGTTGTTAAAGAAAATGGAATATAGGTAGTTTTATTAGTATTTAAGGACAGGAGATTAGAGTCAAGCCAATTATTCACTACTTTAATTCCATTGCTAGCATTTAATTAAGTGTTATCCCGATTTTTCCCATTAAATGTTAGTACAGTGTCATCTACAAAAGAAAGTATGTTACAACCATATTAAGGCAGACACTTATGCATGTCCCATGTTATGATGATGATGATGATGATGATGATTATTATTATTATTATTATTATTATTATTATTATTATTATTATTATGGGCTTACGTCCGAGGGAGTTGATTCGACCTGTCCCGTGCAACTTCACGCATTTCCGTAAAGTCTGCGTTGCTCAACTCCTCCGCCTTGTCTCGCAGCATTCCTTCCTTCAATATTTCAGGGATTTCACCATAATCATGCCTTCTTACTTCATACCGCTTCCCCTTGTCAAGTCAATTATAATTATTTTGTAGTTGCCAGGTTGAATTTTCTTTTGCCAAATTTGTTTCAAATTTCGACACTGATAATTAGGACTAGAATAGTTATGTAATAACAACTTTTCATGTTTAATTAAAACATATGCCGATCGCAATATATGCACTCAACGATGTTTCCCCATTCAGAAAATGTAATGTTATTCTCCATATTTTTGGATTTTTTTCATAATTGAATAATATTTAGAAGATATCGTTAAAATGATAGATATTTTGCGATTTACTCAGAAAAATGTTAATAGTACATTATGCAACGAGCCTATAATGGTAGTAATTAAGACGCGAGTATGTTTATGAAACGAGCGCAAGCGAGTTTCATAATTTTCATAACGAGCGTCTTAATTACCATTGTAGGCAAGTTTCATACGACTTTTTATGCTCGACCATATTTCTAACTTGAAATTATTCAGAAGTATTCATTTTATTCGCATCTCACTGAAGATCAGAAGTGACCTTGTGCATAGCTCGTAATTGTGAGATGTGCGCAGACGCGAAAGTATTGATTTTTTCCGAGGGACAATAATGTCATTGACCTTGTTATAATTTAAATAATAACATGAACTAATTTTGATATAACCTGGAACTTGATTTAGAATTGAAAAACGAGATGAAAAATTGAATTTATTTGAATATTATTTACAATTAGCGCTGATTATTATAGTAACAGAACATACCCTTCTGCGACAGTATTGGATTTCGAGCCTCCATGACGTTTCCCTCGTTATCTTTCGATTGCATATCCGAGAATAATCGAAAACCTGAACTTTAATGAATAGGTGCACTTTAATGACATGCACTAAAGGACTGCTATCAGGTGTATAATTAATACATTTCTGCATGGTCCAGCATAAAATAAAATAAGAGCCACAATGCAATCGCATAATGTAATATATTATTAACATAGAGAAGAATAATTTTGTACGGCAATCAACTACGACAGTTTGTTTACGAAAAATGAAACAAAACAAATAAGAAATGTATACACAAAAAAGTACAAAATTAGAAAATACAAATTTAATATGGGCTGATTGATCTATGCACGTACAAATTACTTAATCAAATTGGAGACATTGACACGTTTTTTAATTTTCTTATTATACTTCAGTGGGTTACATAATATTAGAAGTACTGGGTGCAATTTGGCTACACAATTATACAATCGAGGGCTAATATTAAATGCTCAGCTTCATACCCTGTACAAAGGAGGAATAAGCAAAGAATGCGATGGCCTATCTGTGTTGTAATAACCAGGGTTAGGATATTTAGGTGCGCACCTTTTAGTGGGTACAGAGGAGGTCTGTGTGAGAAACGTTGCCTCCGTGTGAGAATGGAGATAATTTTCCAACACCCCCCCTTCCCGTTTTGGGACCTTTATCCCTTTTTCGCTTTACTGTCCCATTATCTGCCTTTCCGCCCTTTTCTCCCTTGTACTGCTACTTTTTAATATTTCACATGTTACGTTTCATAATTTAATTTACTTTTGAATTTTATTGCATTGCAACTAAACAGATGAAGACAAAGCACTACAACAATGGAAAACTCCTCTCGCTGACCGTTGTCAAGTTGCCCCAATGTGTTTCTACCGAACTGGAATCAGTGTTGCCATATTTAGCGATAAGACGCTAAATCTAGGGAATTTTGAATCAGTCTCGGCGACAAATTTTGTAAAATACGATTAGCGACTTTTCTGCTGATTTTTATATTCTTCCACTTTTTCCTTTCTTTTAAGTTAAAACATTCAACTGAAGTCGTGCACTTCTTAGTTTTAGAAGAGGCACGGGTGCAAGACTGAGTAGTCTAATGATTCATTCGTGAAAGCCCTGATCTCGTATGTTTGTGATCAGTGATCAGGGGTGAAAGATGCTGATTCAATGATTCTCACGGGTTACATCTCTCTCTCAATGCTACTGCTCCAACACCCATAAACGGCGGCAACTTTGATTGGCACGTGACTTGTTGCGAGCTCGAGCTAATTCCTGGTTCTTCCCGCAACGCGGAGATTTTCCACTCCGAACCGACCCGAGGCAATTGAGTTTTGGAATTTTGTGCCTACAGTTCGTGTGAAGCAAATGAGACTGTAGTTTTGCTGATTTTAATACATTTTGATATATAAGATTTAAAATGTGTTAGATTTCACAAAAAAAAAAATTGTGGTCAAACGCTTGGGTGAAAATTTCCACACTTACAATTTGCCAGAAAGTGTATGTCAATGATTGGATCAGCTGTTCCCACAACTTCCACCTCAACAACACAACCAAGAGGGTGACGACGAGGAAATTATATTTTTCTCCGCATATGTATGTTTTTCTTATTTTTATTTAGTGATATTTATTATTAATTTTTAGCAACGTTTCTGAAAATTTTTAAACAAACTTTGGAGAGATTTAGCTACTTTTTGTTGAAAAGCTAGCGAGATTGTAGGGCGACATGTTGGCAACAGTGACTGGAATCAGTTAGTGTCTGCCAGATTGGGCGATGCATGGTAATTAATTTAGGCTACAATCACCGAGTAATAAAATTGTTAAGTCACAGAGTCGCCCTTTAGGCACTTAAAAATCGTAAGGGTGAAATTAGCCTACATGTTATTTTCTTTCACATGTTTACAACATATTTTTCATGGGTTTTCACACCGCTTTTTAAAAATCGGAAATCGCTCTTATTCATTGTAGACAATATCGTTGCAACATGGTTCGAATCCTTTTCATCTTTGTATTCTAATAATAATTGCATAATGGTAAAACATGGCAAATATTACAAACAATATCGCTGAGCTTGAGAGAATTGGCCTGAATTTAAAAGTATGTTAAAAATTTGTCATGTGTGTAATATTGTGTAGGCGTTATTTACGAAAGACAGTTTTATAGGATTGTCATCAATTTCTATTGCATAAAAAAGGGAAAAATTAAAAAAGATACAACTTATTATGAATATTGGGTAGCCTATATCTTTAAAGATATTATGAGAACTCTCAGAGGATAAATTTTTTATTCATTTACTTATTTATTTATTTACTTATTTAATTATTTGTTTATTTACTTATTTATTTATTTACTTATATATATATATTTACTTATTTCTTTGTTTATTAACTTATTTATTTATTTATTATCTTATTTATTTATTTCTTTATTTTCTTATTTATTTATTTATTTATTTATTTATTTATTTATTTATTTATTTATTTATTTATTTATTTAACTAGCTACGTAGTGAGTACAAATTAAATTTATAAAACAAAAATGTTTCTACCCACTACCGTAAGAGCCAGGCTCGTGTACGGTGTGGTCTTAGTCAATAATATAACATAAAATTTACAAGGAAAGTTTACTAAATACAGCAAGTAACTTAATTCAAACCAATAAATACAACACAAGAGCAAGAATAAAGACGAAAGAGAAAAAGAGAGAAACATACACATCTATATATATAATTTGAACTAGTAATGAAAATTACGGGAAAACGGCTGAACGGATTTTAATAAATGACCCCTCATTTTGAAGCTTGGAACCCAATGTTTTTCAGAAAAATAGTAGTTTTCAGTGAAATGTCAATTTTCGTACATCATTTTCCTATTTTCCAAAATCCATCTTTCGTCAGTTTTGAGAACTGATTAATTGCATTTCAGAATAAAACAAAACACACACTACAATAAACAGTAGACTATTATACGAAGGCCATGACCTACAGGATTGCTGATATACTTAGAGTTCATATGGTAAGATACTTTCACATCATAATGCCAATATGTCGTTCTTCATTTGTGTAATTTTTTGATAACATATAAAAATAATTTACAAGTCTGATTCTCTGTCTGTAGTTTTCCGAGTACAGCTGTGTATTCGATATTAAGAACTACAGAACTTAAGAATGTTTGGTGACATTATTACCATTAAAAATGAAATATTATTATAGGTAATGCAACACATAATGGTATAGGCTATTGATGATATGAAAGTGAAATCTTTTGGGGCCTTAAGTAAGTAGACGCATAGAATGAAGATTTTATATTAGATCTTCATTTCTATAATATACTGAGTAACGACTATATATATATATATATATATATATATATTAAAATGGATTTGAGGGAGGTCGGGTATGATGGTAGAGACTGGATTAATCTTGCACAGGATAGGGACGGCTGGCGGGCTTATGTGAGGGTGGCAATGAACCTTCGGGTTCCTTAAAAGCCATTTGTAAATAAGTAAGTAACGGCTATATATACTGTCATTGCAAGTTATCTTGAACCTTACATCCCCTAAGTCTGTCTTTGGAACTGCTCGGTACGGCGTGTACTCATCAACGTAACGACACGGCAAGGATGCCCCTCCCACGGGTAACGTGACTCTTTTCAAAAAACGTTGGTTCTTTTACTTTACGGCTCTCTACTGTAAAAAAACTTGGTTCAATACAGACATCAACTTCTCTTGATACTCCGGTTTTGAGAGGAGAACATAGTTTCGTAGCAAGCTTTAATTAACCTGTAATAAGTAAGTATTTAAAATATAATCGTGTGTACACTCCTCTCTCATCCGGGCTGAGGACCGGCAATGGAGGAGTTACTACAGCTACTTCTATACATTATATAGGCCTACATGACTTACACCTTCAGCTAATATGTACATATTCTTATAACAATATTTTACAGGCTTATTATTTGAATTTACATTAATTTACAATCATACACAATCCATATCCCTATCATTGCTGCCATCATCGCTTGTTCCAAAATTAACTATTTCGTCAATGGCATCATCCATTCGGAATTATCATCTTAATCGTAGGTACTGCTTTCTGAACACGATAGAATTCTTCGATTTTATCCCGAATAACATGTTGATCGAAGTCGTCCACTTCAACTTTACATAAGTCTAATTCTGTAATGAAATAATATGTTTAGTGGAACTATAAGAAAGTAATAACTTGCAACAGTAATTCATTATGTCGCTCTCAATACACACACTATTGTACATAACTATTATAGCAATAATTTCTAAACATTACATACCTATTCTTTCCCGGAGTAGTGTGAGGTTCATTGGGTTGTAATTCAATATTATTTTTAATTCTCTTCACGGAACTAATACTTTTGCCAGAGTATTTAGCCGCTCTCTCATATTCCTTAGCAAGAGGTTCCAGCAAATATTTGTTTAATTTTTCCTCCTCGCAACGCTTAATTTTATTATATTTGCGATAATTTCTCTTTCTCGGCTATGGATAACAGCGTTACTTTTTCTCCGCGGTGGTGTGAATTCACCATAATTACTACCCTGTGGTTGCTGCTACATGTTAACACTACTGGTACGCAGTGAAGGAAATAGCTCTATGTTTCTTGACAAGATATTATGCTGCGGAGCATGCGCAAACAACTCAGTTGGCTCCACCCACGTTACGCGCTTCCTTCCCTCTGCCCCTCTGACCCCGCTCAGAAGGTTCAAGATAACTTACAATATCAGTATATATATATATATATATATATATATATATATATATATAACTGAAATCTATAAAACTTACGTAACAGCGTGGTCGATCGACGGATGTTGCGTCAACATTTGATGAGACTATAAATTAGGAATGCCTATAACATCGACATCACCGTGAAGATCAGATTTTATGCACGAAAACGTATAATCTCATAAACTTCTTTCTATTTGACTGTAGATAATTATTTGAAGAGAAGTAATATAATGATAACGAGATACTAAGGTTATTGTTATGAACTTAACACTGCTTGTATTAAACTTGTAGGATATGTGGAAATCAAACAGTGGTTTTCTTCCTGCTCACAAGGAAGTAATGCCATTGTTTAAAACTTCTCTCGTACGTAATTTTGACGTATAATGGATAAACAATTGATCCTCACTACTTTTCCCGCCAAGACAGCATCTCCTTCTAGCCATGCCTCCGTCTTTCAGTTGCTGACTATTGTAGTCGTGACAGCAGGTTGCAACTTACACGCTTGGCCAACTTATTATGAGATATAATTATTTGGAAGTGTACGTCAGATTTACGTATCAACAGTATTAATAGAAAATTTTCTTTTAGTGCAGTTTATTATTCCCTTAAGTGTGTTTTATCTAATAAAGTAACACTGGATGAAAACTTACGTGATGATCGACACTACTCTGCAGATCATAGATGAAAGTTCAGATGATGGTGCTGATGATGACGCTGAAGGCAATGTAGATATTGAATATGAAACTTGTAACAATGACAAGGATCTAAGATACAGTAGGAGAGATTGAGAGTCACGTAGAAAGCAAGCGAATGGAGAGAGAAGGCAAAAAACAAGAAAACAGGAAGAAAAGGAAAGAAGAGAAGAGAAGAGAAGAGAAGAGAAGAGAAGAGAAGAGAAGAGAAGAGAAGAGAAGAGAAGAGAAGAGAAGAGAAGAGAAGAGAAGAGAAGAGGGCAGAGGGCCAGTGAGCCAGAGGGCACGAGGGCACGAGGGCACGAGGGCACGAGGGCACGAGGGCACGAGGGCACGAGGGCACGAGGGCACGAGGGCACGAGGGCACGAGGGCACGAGGGCACGAGGGCACGAGGGCACGAGGGCACGAGGGCACGAGGGCACGAGGGCACGAGGGCACGAGGGCACGAGGGCACGAGGGCACGAGGGCACGAGGGCACGAGGGCACGAGGGCACGAGGGCACGGGGGCACGGGGGCACGGGGGCACGGGGGCACGGGGGCTCGATGGCACGGGGGCAGAGGAGAGGATTAACTCTAACCTACAATCCGCAATGACCTGAAATAGCTATTGCTTCACTCTCACATATAAAACCGACTGATCGTTCTAACATTGTTACTCGTGTTTTCGCATTGCAACTCAAGAACTGAAGATGTATAGGTTAAATAAAAAGTATTTAGCATGAAGAAAACAATTCAGAGGGGTAGGCCTATGTTTCATTATTATGGAAACAAATAACTTCCAAAATGTCTGGTATTCTTCATTGGAAATAAATTTGAAAAAAATTGATTTGATCTTCTAATGAACTTAGCAGCATCTGCTGCACAAGCCCCTACTTCAATATAAATTGATAATGCGACAGAAGCCAGTGATATTCAATAAAAACATGAATATAGTCGACAGAAATAAAAGGTAAAAAAATACATTTGTTAGTATATATATATATATATATATATATATATATTATATATATATATCTCATGGATAATTTACATTTTTTTAAGCTTCAATTTTAAAATATTTCAAATTTTGGAAATGGTTTGTAATTTTATTATAAAGTCTTGGGCCGAAACTAGCGCCATGTTTGAGAGCTGCACTTGTATGACATTTAGGCTCAATTAATGGGAAAGTAGACTTTTGTCTTCGAGTACGATATTCATGTCGATTAGATTTATGTTTTATTTGATTTCTGTGGTAGTAAGTTAGTAAACTATATTTATAAATTTCTTCAATAGGCAATACATTAAAATCTGTAGAAATTAAATTTGTTGGGTAATCCATATTTTTGGTCAGACAAATTTTTATTTATCTTCTGTGTAATAAAATTAATGAATTAAGTACAGATGATGCTACTCCACCCCAATTTATTATATCATATTGTATTAATGATTGTACCAACGCTAAAAATATTATTCTCAATGCCTCCTTAGTGATAAAGTTTCGAGGTATTATGAATTTATAAATTGTCTTTCTTATTCTTGTACACATGAAATCAATTTGTTTATCCCAACGTAAATGCTGGTCTATAATAATTCCTAAATGTTTGACTTGTGTGGAAGGTGTTAGATGTGGGCAATTACAATAATTATTTGTTAATTCATTACATGAAATATTATGTATTACTAAGTGATAATTATTCATAGGTGGAGGTAAACCTTTCGTTGTTAAAGAAAATGGAATATAGGTATATATTTTGATGTACCGAAGTACATATGATATTTTCATGCAGATATTCTGCGTCATCATATGATGAAAGAGTGATGGAACGGAGAAAAATTCTCTCCGGCGCCGGGCTTTGAACCCGGGTTTTCAGCTCTACGGGCTGATGCTTTATCCACTAAGCCACGCCGGATACAACCCCGACGCCGGTTAGAATCGTCTCAGATTAAGCTCCATCTCTTGGGTTCCCTCTAGTGGCCGCCCTCTCCACTACGTCATAGATGTCTATGAACGCAGGACCGAAGTCCATACATGTGTTGAGGTGCACTCGAATGTGTGACTGGTTGGCCGGGATCCGACGGAATATAGGTAGTTTTATTAGTATTTAAGGACAGGAGATTAGAGTCAAGCCAATTATTCACTACTTTAATTCCATTGCTAGCATTTAAATAAGTGTTATCCCGATTTTTCCCATTAAATGTTAGTACAGTATCATCTGCAAAAGAAAGTATGTTACAACCATGTTAAGGCAGACACTTACGCGTGTCCCATGTTATGATGATGATGATGATGATGATTATTATTATTATTATTATTATTATTATTATTATTATTATTATTATTATTATTATTATTATTAGCTTACAAGCGAGGGAGTTGATTCGACCTGTCCCGTGCAACTTCACGCATTTCCGTAAAGTCTGCGTTGCTCAACTCCTCCACCTTGTCTCGCAGCATTCCTTCTTCAATATTTCAGGGATTTCACCATAATCATGCCTTCTTATTTCATACCGCTTCCCCTTGTCAAGTCAATTATAATGATTTTGTAGTTGCCAGGTTGAATTTTCTTTTGCGAAATTTGTTTCAAATTTCGACACTGATAATTAGGACTGGAATAGTTACGTAATAACAACTTTTCATGTTTAATTAAAGCATATGCCGATCGCAATATATGCACTCAACAATGTTTCTCCATTCAGAAGTCCACACTTTTGGAGTAACGGTCAGCGCGTATACTGTCGCAGAAGGTTATGTTCTGTTACTATAATAATTAGCGTTAATTGTAAATAATATTCAAATAAATTCAATTTGTCATCTCGTTTTGCAATGTCTAAATCAATTTCAAGATTCTATCAAGATTAATGTTATTTTACTCTCTAGATTATATCAAGGTCAATGACATTTGTTTTTCGAAAAAAAATCAATATTTTCGCGTCTGCCCACATCTCACAATTTACGAGGTATTGCACAAGGTCAGTTCCGCTCCCCAGTCAGATAAGAATAACATGAATACTTATGAATAATTTCAAGTTAGAAATATGGTCGAGCATAAAAAGACGCATGAAACTTGCCTATAATGGTAATTAAGACACTCGTATGAAAATTATGAAACTCGCTCGCGCTCGTTTCATAAACATACTCGCGTCTTAATTACTACCATTATAGGCTCGTTGCATAATGTACTATTTCATTTCAGATGAATAACTGACTTGGTGATAAACTAACATTTATTTACACAATAAGTGATTCACTACATATCTAGCGGAAATGGTTTAGATTCAGGTAAAAAGGTAAAACCGTATCTCTTTCCTGCACCTTGTGAAATTGCAGAGGAGACTTCATGAGCAAAATCAGCTCTTCGCAGAAGTATAACTTCCATGCCCAAGAAAAACTGAAAATTGAAGCATAGATAGAATGTGACGATGAAGACAGTGATGGTGATAAGGAGATAATCACGATTACAACTCTACCGACAAAAATCCCAAAATGTAATCCACACACAAACAAAGCGCTGTCTCTTTCCTTGGAATCCACTCCGCCTCGTGTTAGCTTTCAGGTCACACCTGCGTACCTTGACGTCAGAGGTCATCTTGCTCGCTTCTCGATTGGTGATGAACCGCTCATCAGAGGACAGGTTTCACACCACAGCGAGAGCACTCACGGCTGCACGGATGCGTTTCTAATATATCTACTACTCCGTGATATTAAGTTACTTTCATGAAACGGCGTAATATTTGTACACATTCGCTTTTGCGTTCTCGCTTTCAGGAGAATTCACTTTCAAGCAATAATGAAACTCAAGAAATAAGAAGGCAGAAGGAACGAAAGCAGGGGCTGGACTGCAAATATCCAGGAGCACACAAGGCACCTGTTATTATTATTATTATTATTAGTATTATTATTATTATTATTATTATTATTATTGTTCTTGTTATGAAATTGTCATGTGTTCAACTGTTATTGACCCCTGGCTGTTGTACAGCACATTAAATATTAGTGCTTAAATAAATAAATAAATATAAATAAATGAATAAATAAATAAATAAATAAAGATATAAATAAAAATAAAAAATAAATAGAAACATAAATAAATAAATATAAATAAATAAATAAAAATAAATAAATAAATAAAAATAAATAAATAAATAAAAATAAATAAATAAATAAAAATAAATAAATAAACAAAAACAAATAAATAAATAAAAATAAATATAAATATAAATAAATAAAAATAAATAAATAAACAAAAACAAATAAATAAATAAAAATAAAAAATAAATAAAAATAAATAAATAAATAAAAATAAATAAATAAACAAAAACAAATAAATAAATAAAAATAAAAAATAAATAAAAATAAATATATAAACAAAAATAAATAAATAAACAAAAATAAATAAATAAATAAAAATAAAAATAAATATAAATAAATAAATAAATAAATAAAAATAAATAAATAAAAATAAATAAATAAAAATAAATAAATATAAATAAATAAATAAAAATAAATTAATAAATAAAAATAAATAAATAAACAAAAACAAATAAATAAAAAATAAAAATAAATAAATAAAAATAAATAAATAAATAAACAAAAACAAATAAATAAATAAAAATAAAAATAAATAAAAATAAATAAATAAAAATAAATAAATAAACAAAAACAAATAAATAAATAAAAATAAAAATAAATAAAAATAAATAAATAAATAAAAATAAATAAATAAAAATAAATAAATAAACAAAAACAAATAAATAAATAAAAATAAATAAATAAGCAAATAAGCAAATAAACAAATAAATAAATAAACACCAATTAATTAAATATAATATGGCGTTCATTTCTGTGCATACAATGCTTTCGTAAATAATAGACTGTTACTAAGATTTCTGGGTTGAAATAATGATGATGATGATAATAATAATAATAATAATAATAATAATAATAATAATAATAATAATAATAATAATATGATACAAGCTGTAACATTGATCTCCTGCATAGAGCCAAGTGTTCACAGATACGTACAACAGGCATTTCCGCAAGAAATTTTAAATATGTATACGACAGGCACTTAGTAATGAGATCAAAAGTGACAACAATCAGAGAAGTAGGCTCTCTTCTTATAGGAAAAAATGACTTCCTTTCATCCAGTTTTCCGTAAGTTTGTACAGATTTTATTTTGGTTTCTGGCCACTGCTGTTAACTAGCAATGGAAAGCCTTCATTTACCAAACTTAAAATGATAAAAAGTTATCTGAGAAGCACAATTTGAAAGATTTGACATTGCTGAGAAGTTTGAAGAAGTAGTGATGGATATCTCTGCCAAGGTCAACATAAGAACGAGTTTGAAGGCATGAAAATGTCATACATGTTTATAAAATTTAAATAGAAATAAAGTATGAATATCTATTTTGTATTTAGAGTTAGGGATTTATAATATGAATGCTATACAAATTACTCAGATATTATACATCAAATGGTCTTACTTTATAGAACTCAAAAGACTTCTGCAGGGCCTCCAAGCTTCTAGTTACGCCACTGTACATAACTTTGCCGAGGTCAAAGTAAGAGTTCTCTTAAAACCACCAACACACCAACACCAGCACATACAAATAACATCTTCATTTTATATACTTCAATAAACGTAATAGGATGTCAAATTAGAGTAGTCACCAATCGTCAAACAACATCCATTTCAAAAGCCAACGATCTCTCTAAATGAAACAATTACAAAATACACGAACATCAGCTACGCAAACTATCTTGTCACATTGATCTTGATACGCCATTCAAATAGTTCCTTTCATTTTCTTGCGCCGCCACATACCTCAATACACACGATTATCTAGGTCTCAGTTCTCTTAAAACCACCAACACACCAACACCAGCACATACAAATAACATCTTCATTTTATATACTTCAATAAACGTAATAGGATGTCAAATTAGAGTAGTCACCAATCGTCAAACAACATCCATTTCAAAAGCCAACGATCTCTCTAAATGAAACATTTACAAAATACACGAACATCAGCTACGCAAACTATCTTGTAACTCACGACAATTCTCAGCTATGATTACTCTAAAATATTTTATTATCATCATTATAAATTTTAAATTTTAACATCATTGACAAATTTTAACCATTGTATATTTAATTGTAACATGAGCTATATGTATAAAATATTCGTCTAGTCTAATTTTAAAATTCAAAGATTATCTCTATATTCATCCTGCATTATGTCATATTTACATATAGCTCATGAATCTTATGTATTACATATATTGTTTTCTATTCTTTGTCATTTGCATAATTTACTGTTATAGGTCCAGATTATATGTTTTTTGTTATATCTGAAGATGCCCTAAACGGCGAAAACGTTCATAGTGTTATTACATAGCAAATAAACATTTGCAAGTTGATATGTCTTAAGATTGAAATTTATTATATACTTATTTAATAATTTACCAGGCATATTGATATATAAAATGAATTGTAAATCAAAGTAAGAAGGGAGTATTTTAGGGCCTACACGTACATTTGTAAAATTAACTAGAAATAAATTCTGAATACATTTATGTTGTATATAATATTCGTTGTATAGAAATGATTCAGATATTATCATAAACATGTAGGTAAGGCGTTACCTGTAGAACTCAGCAGTAGTCCAGGGCCGCTAAGCCACATAATTATATCTGTTTGCAAGTTGCACATAGATAAATAGAAAATGTAGAGAAAAGATTAACAAGAAAATGATACGTTCTCATGAAAATATTGTTTACGAGTTTCGTGGCAATGCAATATATTGTTTCATCTTGCCAAAGATATTGCGCTTATATTTTAACTGTTATTCAAAGATAAAGAATTTTCCCATACGCTGAACTAAGAAGCTGAAACTGTGGTTTTCTGTATTACAAGACGCAGTGTGTATAATCCCAGTGAGCAAGATTGTCATTACAAATTCGAATAGAATAACTTCTGCTGTACTGTAATCATATCTAGTATTGTTTTTCTGTTTACGGAAAATAGTTTCCAAAGCGACGTAAATGTGACCGTGTTGTCTCGGGCTGTTTACCGTTGCCAGCATTTCTTGCTACTGCTGTACGTTGACGCTCACGGTGTGGTTACGTTCTTCAAAAAAGTAAGGACCGTCAGTTCTACAGGCATGTGCATGCGTTGTTCGTCACTCCAGTTCCGGATATTCTGTTGGCAGATGGAAATGTGTCCGTCAGGGATGAACTGTGCACAACTTGCCGTGTGGGATACAGCAAACGCTTGTGAGCGATGGATTCAGTGCAGCAGAGCCCAAGTTAGCACAAACTGCCTGAGATATCGAATTTCCTCACCCACTCGCTACGGTTCACTCCGATTGTCTGTCATCACTTAACATTGCAAAACTCGAGAGTGGCAGCACAGTTTGCGGCTGCACGGTCAATTTCACAGCAAATTCGATGTCCTCATGTCAGTGGCGAGGGGAGATGACGTCACTATGCGTGGTTCATAGCAACAACATTAGCATTGGGCTGTGGCTCACAGTAAGCATTTGAAATCTGTCATTCTTTGTTAATTAATACGTATTGTACGTTAACAGCTAAGAGCAATAAACATTTTAATCGTGATATATACTTACACAGGTTAAGGGTGTTTGAGAATAAGGTACTTTGGAAAATATTTGAGGCTAAGAGGGATGAAGTTAAGGAGAATTGAGAAAGTTACACAAGACAGAACTGCACGCATTGTATTCTTCACCTGACATAATTAGGAACATTAAATCTAGACGTTTGAGATGGGCAGGGCATGTAGCACGTATGGGCGAATCCAGAAATGCATATAGAGTGTTAGTTGGGAGGCCGGAGAGTGTTAGTTGGGAGGCCGGAGGGAAAAAGACCTTTAGGGAGGCCGAGACGTAGATGAGAGGGTAATATTAAAATGGATTTGAGGGAGGTGGGATATGATTATAGAGAGTGGATTAATCTTGCTCAGGATAGGGACCGATGGCGGGCTTATGTGAGGGCGGCAATGAACCTCCGGGTTCCTTAAAAGCCAGTAAGTAAGTAACTTTATAACTTAAAAAATTGCCTGGCTGACTGGTTTCGAAGTGGCGTTATTCATGACACAATGAAGAATATCTAGTCATCAGGTAATTTCCTAATGTTAACACAGTAAAAAAGTTATAAAGTTAATCAATGATTATATAAGTGTTAAAAGTGTACAGAAGGCTATATAGAACAATTGAGGATAAATATTTTTCATGTTGGGTGGCACAAAATCTCTGAATATGTTATAATTACCCAATTTATGTAGAGTTTTCAATATATACTATATTTGACAGCAATGGTTTCAACAGCACCCGATCACTTCGTAATTCAAGGTGCAGGGTTCGTGACTTCTTTGCGTAATGCTTGTGCTAGTTTTCTATAATTGTGTTTTGGTGAGTCAGTTCTTCGTGGATATCAAATATTGGTTCTTTGTGTCCCAAATGATCGTTATGTATTTTAAATAAAAATAATTAAGAAAAAGAGTTTTCCCTCACTTTTGTAAATAATATTAGTTGGAAGAAGCGGAATTGGCGCTTTTAGCAAATTTAGGCCTAAAAGGACAAGTGCATATCCAGATTTGTCGTTAAATCAACTGCCTAAATATAACTGAGCAGGGTACATTTTGCAATGCTTAAAATGTATCCTTTTATCTTTTCATGCGGGTATGCATGTCAAAACCAGGACGCGCTACTGACGAGTAGGCCACACTTACCAGCAATCCGCCAACTCGCGGCAACATGGCTGCAACAGCGCTGTTCAACTGATGACACAGAACTGACTGCCGGCATCTTCTAGCTGCAGGCAAACCGCCATGACAGCAGGCGATGGCTTTCCCGCCGCTCATGTGAATCTGTAATTTCTATCAATATTCTTATAGCTTATCACGCGAGAAATATCCATTCAGTTCGTTCTGACCTTTCCACTGTATTTAGTAGTATTCGTGTTTACCTATAAACCCAGCAAGGCTCTGCTGTTTTGCATTCCAAGGTCAAAGCAGGTTACAGCAAGTCAGCTGATCTTTTTCTCACGAAAGAAATGCCAGTTTCGTTCCTTGCAGTCGTGAGTGTAGAGACTATCGTAATGTGTAATATAACACAGCATCGCACGGGCACACAGCGAATGCTACCGTGGATTGTTGGATCTAGAGTTGTAAAGCTGCCGGATAATACTAACAAGGGAAGGGTTTCGGCTCGAACAGGAATTTTTGGTTAAAAATTTGTACAGACGCTTACGTCACAATGGTGATGAAGACCGTAAAAGCATTCATTTGTGTAACTCTCCGTTTGGTTGGTATTGGTCAATACACTTCTTTAAAAATGTACATGAGGATTCTCTATAAAATGCATGAAACAGCATGGAGCAGAGCAATAAGCACAACACGCAGAAGCAACACCTGAACAATCTTCTGAACCACACTCCAGTGCTGAACAATCAAATGCCACCTGAATTACATTTCTGAAGTCCGAAACTTGTTCAGGATTCACGTAACCAGCTGACTGCCAGGAATACTGAAGCATAGGGCGGTATACTGGAGCAGACAACTGGTTATGAATAACAGAGTGCATTTTCATTATAAACACTCGATTTCCCAAGTTAAGGTTTGGAACTCTGCAAAAGTCCTTATGCAAAGTGTTATCCTCCGAGCATATATTTTGTATTGTCTAAGGAAATAGATATCCAGAGGCTGGAAATATTTAGTTTTTTAGGTGGAATGATCATACATTCCATGTCCTAGCCTTGGAATGATTCATTTATTAAGGTTGCGTCCTTGTGCGCATTCAATGACTCACACAACAGTGTACATGTTTGAGTAGCTGCAATATTTTCAGACATAACGTTGGAGAAAAATGTTCTTAAATGGGCTCTAGACATTTTACCACTCGCACTAGCTTCTAGGCTAGGCTAGGCTTACGGGTAAGGTGTCCCATCCCCTCAACTTGTGCAGTGCTCTCCCACCCCTCAACTTGTACAGTGCTCTAACAGACAAACCACACATTACACAAACGAATGCTTTTGGGAGCTTTACAGAGATGTAAAGATGGGCCTGTATACAAATTTTGGATACGAAATTCCTGTTCGAGCCGAAACCCTTCCCTTGTTAGTGGTGGTGTAGAGTTTTCCTGGTAGCATTCCTAGAATACATTGCAACCCTAGATACACCAAGGTTCTGCTAGTTGCATAAACAGTAGGCGATGTTATCTATCAATGCTATTAAAATGACGATATGATAAGCAGATTCTTCATGATCGAGCGGTCAGAATTCGTGATTATAAATTATAAATTCTGAGGTCCCGGGTTCGATTCTCGTCCAGAGCATGGGAATTCAACTTTAACGAGACTATTTAAGGTAACCATAAAGTGTAAAATGGCCAAAAATGAAATTTTTTTTTGTTTTTAGGCCTAAAAAAATCTACATTTCTGTAAGATTAATTTGATGTATGATTTATAATATTTGAAGACTCTAGGAGAGTTTTAAGTTATTGGCGCGAGACAGTGTAGTTAAATGTTGAAAATTAATTCTTGATTCTATATTACATAGCAATTTTATTCATAATATTTCTTGAAAAGTACTGTTTGATTCTACATTAAATTGCAATTTTATTCATAATATTTGTTGAAAAGTACTGTTTGATTCTACATTAAATTGCAATTTTATTCATAATATTTGTTGAAAAGTACTGTTTGATTCTACATTAAATTGCAATTTTATTCATAATATTTGTTGAAAAGTACTGTTTGATTCTACATCAAATATTATCCATAGAGTCTATTATTATTGCTGTAGACCAGTGGTGTCAGTACTCGCTGAAAAGGGTAAACGGTAAGCTGTGAAACGTAATATGCCCCGTCGTGCAGCAAGAAGAGGGATAGAGTATACCCGCGAGCAGCTGCGGATGCACCATAGTGCAGTCTCTTATCCACGGGTAAGAGACGCTAGCCCGAGGGTGCACTGTGCTGATGATCGCTGGTATAGACTATCAAGTTCTTGTGAAGTACAGTGAAGTGTAGGTGCTCGGAAGAAATAGACTTCAGGGTTGTAAAAAGTTAATATAAAAAAATGGGACATTAAAGAAACAATTACAATAATATTTTATTTAAAATGTGCATTGAACATAGATGTTTATTTACATACATGATGTAGCTAATATTGATTATAATTGAGGCACACAGTTCCAAAACCCTCTAAATCCACTTTTTCACCAAAATTATTTTTTATCTCTTCATGGTAAGGATTATTGCATTCAATTGACCTATACATCAAGAATGTTCAAGAGAGCTCTACATATAGTGAAAAAGTTAATCTGAAAAATAGTTACTTTTCCAATATCCCCTAAATCCATTCTCTACTTTTCCAATATCCTCTAAATACCAATATTCTCAATAACCAGTACCTATTTTTTGCATAATGTATTCTAGTAGTGTAGGCCTACTGATTGTGAGATCTGGCACTTGGTATGCCTTATCATCTTTTCCAGCCAGGTAGGGTCTTTGGTAGGTTAGAAAAAGAATAATGAAAATAAATACGATCACTGATTCTTCTGAATACATCAGAATGTATGTAGAAGAAGGAACTGTTAAGAAGCTAGGATATGATGTTCCTGTCAGCAGCTGGAAGGAAAGGAGTGACACAGGTGCTGAAATTATTTTCAACCTAGCCCCTTCTAAAACAATTTTCTTCAATTTATTTATTTTATTTCAGTAGGTTATTTTACGACGCTTTATCAACATCTTGGGTTATTTAGCATCTGAATGAGATGAAGGTAATAATGCCGGTGAAATTAGTCCGGGGTCCATGGACCGAAAGTTACCCAGCATTTGCTCATATTGGGTTGAAGGAAAACCCCGGAAAAACCTCAAGGTAACTTGCCCCGACCGGGAATCGAACCCAGGCCACCTGGTTTCGCGGCCAGGCGCTCTAACCGTTACTCCACAGGTGTGACGAATTTTCTTCAAGAAAGGAAGTCAGGTGAGAGGAGAATGCTGTACTATCGTAACGATTTTGGAGTTTACCGAAGTCTTTAGAAACGACGAGAAGCAATCCATGACATGCAGTTGCAAAGAAAACAGTTTGGGGTGACAGTAAAAAAAGGGAGAAAATTCAAGATATTGATAAACTTCTTTTTTTTTTTTTTTTTTTCAAAATATTTCGGTCCTTTGTGGAAAACAAACAACGATCTGGAATGTTATGCCCATCTCATCAATGAAAATGGAGAGCAAGCAGAGGAAGCAGAAGAAGACTAAGGAAACATTTTGGCCACCTGAAGCTGCAGGAGTAAATGTCAATTTATAAAATGATTGTTCAAAGTAAACCCTGGACTGAATTGTATGTTCTTTGTTGCTGGGATTCCATTGTGATATGTGTGATTGGTACATACATTTGAAGATATTTTTCTCTTGGAATGCAGTTCAACAGTGTTCCATTAACAGCTGAGTAATGATTAATTTCGTATGTATTCGAACACGTAGCCTACCATATCCAAATTTGTAGCATGATTATAGATTGTTTCTTGAGTAATTCTTTATCTTCAATCTGCATTCTTATTTACGTGAACAGTATAATAATCAATAATATCCCTGTAACTCTTTTATAAATAAATATGTTAGTTGAAATCTACTAAGGAAGAAACTAGAGAAGTGCTTTGTGTGGAGTGTAGCACTGTAAGGTGGCAGAAACATGGACATTACGACGAAATGAAGAGAAACAAATAGAAGCATTTGAAATGTAGATATGGAGAAGACTGAAGCATGTGAAGTGGACAGACAGATTAAGAAACGAAGCTGTGTTGGAAAGAGTGGGTGAAGAAAGAATGATGCTTTAACCGATCAGAAAGAGAAAGAAGAAATTTGCTGGGTCACTGGCAGAGAAGAAATTCGCTACTGAGGATGCACTAGAAGGAATGGTGAACGGGAGAAGAGTTCGGGGCAGAAGAAGATATCAGATGATAGACGACATTAAGATATGTGGATCATATGCAGAGACTAAGAGGAAAGCAGAAAATAAGAAAGATTGGAGAATGCTGGGTTTGCAGTGAAAAATCTGCCCATGAGCAGAACACTTATGATTGAATGAGTTGAAATCTTTGTTTTCATAGACTTTATCTCGTGTCTGAAACCTGACATATTTAAAGTTCATTTCCAATATCCGCTAAATAAAGACTGAGTTCCAAAATCCACTAAAAAAACATTAATTTTTGGCAAATGGTTTAAAATATTTATATGAAAAATTATATTGATGTTTTCTACTTTCAAGTCAAGTTCATCAGGAAAAAATCAGTCATTTTAAAATAAAAACAAAAGCAGTGAATGTGTTTTTCGTTTCCTGGAAAATTTGCTCGAATCGATTTAGAGGGTTTTGAAACTGCACGCCTCAGTTATTTTACTCGTTAACAAAAGTGAACGAGTGTAACTAGGTTCGATTAGGAGACCATGTCCGAAGGCACACCGATTTCGCGCTGCAGGTTGAAACTGTTTCATTCTGTGTCATCATTGCTGTGTCATTTGTTTTTACTCCTGTTATTTTTCACGTAATTGTATAGTTCAGGAGCTGCTCCTGGCAGCGACCATTGACTCTCTTCATTGGCCCCGTATGGCTTGTTCTGCTATTAGATGTATGCAGAAGATAGTAAATATCAATACCTTAAAAACAATATATTTTGCATACTTCCACTCGGTAATGAGTTTTGGAATAATATTCTGGGGAAATTCCACAGATAGTAACAATATATTTCTATTACAAAAAAAGAGTAATTAGAATAATAGTAGGTGCAAAATCTACGGAATCGTGTAGAACTATTTTCAAAAAAACTACAAATGATGCCCATGGCTTTTCAGTATATCTTTTCATTAATAGTCTTCCTCGTATGTAATCGTGAAAACTTTGTAACTAATTCAAGAGTTCATAGCATAAATACACGTCAAAAAAATGACTTCATACTCCATCAGCAAGTCTATCGTGCTATCAAAAAGGAGTGCGTTATATGGCAGTAAAAATTTTTAATAGCCTCCCTATCGATATAAAAAATGAAACTAAAAACATAAGATTATTTAGGGCCAAATTAAAGAAGTACCTAATTTCTCACGCCTTCTATTCTGTAGGTGAATTCATGACATTCAATAACGCTTCATGAAATTGGTACTAAAACTTTGTGTTGTACTAGTAGACTACATTGTAAATCTCGTCTGTATATATTTCATCTAGACTGTGACTATAAATTAAGACTTTATAATAGTATTAAGTTTTTTGACTTGTCCCATATTCTAGCTGTAAGCATGTATGAATACCATGGAATGTTAATAAATACAATACAATACAATAGCATGCAAAGTGCGCGTCTGCGAAATGGCTTCCTAATCAAACGTGTGCCCTCGTAAGTTCGTAATGAACATTCGGTTACATACACTTTATTCAGAACACATCTTATCACAGAGGAATTTCTGATGTCCTTCCTAATGTGCGAAGTTTGATTTGTTCTTTCTGTCGCTGGTCTGTAAGCTTCCTGGAGGCAAACCGTGTTTTCAGATAGTGTCTGAAAGTACCGCTTACGACGTACAAAGACACTGGATTGTAGCAGCTATTGATAAAAATTAAACAATACGTGAAAACTCTTAGTATCCCAAACGTTAATGTGTTGTGGTCGAATTCCAACAAGTATTGCAGCAAGTGTAACAAGACATAAGGAAAGAAACTAATGGCAAAGACTATTGGGCTCAGGATTACAACCTTTGTACTTCTTGCGAGCACTTTCCTCAGGTAAGTCTTCTGACTGTCGGGAATGTTGTCTGGAATTCTGAGGGCTCTTAGTTTGAAATTGCGGATAGTCACTATGGACAGTAAGATCATTATTACCAAGGGTACGATGCAATACACAATCATGTCGAAAAGAACGAGTTTCCATGGCCACTGCCCCCTTTTCACCAGGCACTTGTTTTCTTTGATGTCTGCGTACAGACCATGGGGAAGCGCGAACACGACGGAGAGTGTCCACACTGTGGCCAGCACCGTGAGGCAGCTCTTCCTGGTCGACTGTCGCAGGATGGAAGCTGCGATGACCGACAGCTTGAGAGTGGTGGAGAAGCGCTGCAGGCACAGGGCCAGCGTTGAGAGTATGCTCAGGCCGAAGCACAGGAACTGCGAGAACATGAACACGTGAGGCTTGACCGAGTCAGCCAGCCAGAGGCGGTTCCTGTACAAGAAGAACACTGGCAGGTTGATGACGAGGGACACCAAGTCCGCTATTGCCAAGTTCAGGATGATCATGTTGCTGTATTTGCGTATCTTGAGATGGCGTGCGAACGTTACCAAAATCGTGCAGTTTCCAATAAACCCTATTACAAATATGACGACGGAAAGACATGGCTCCAGGAATCCTATAAATGACCTCATATATTCAACGTGTTTCAATATATATAGTTCTCTTCGTGTTTCGCTAACCTCATGTTCCCACCTCGTTGAGTTCAAAAGCTGCTCGATCCAATCATTAGTTAACACTTCTGTCAAATTCTCTTGCTTAATGAAATTATTAATAATAGAGACATTAGATGTGAAGTTTTGCATTTTCATCAATAGATGACTTCTTGATTGGATCAACTTAGACAGTTCTTTACCGTTGCATCCATCTGTGCTCATGTTTAACATTCTGTGCATATCAAGAAACATTTTATATAAGTTCGATACGCTTGAAAGTTTTACTAGTTCTTTCCGAGTTTGATTTAACTCGATCATCCATTGAGTAACATTGAAAAATCTACCTCTGTGTTTTACCAATTCTGACAGATTCAGCTCGCGCAGCCGTGCTGGTAGAGGCCGCATTTTCTCTATAAAATTCTCTCTCTTCACAATGTAATCTCTAACGATCATGATTGTCGTTTCTGCAGAAGCTTGATTTCGATCTATGAGAAAATGGTCAACTTCTCTTTCCGCATTATCAAGTGATTTAATAAGCTCTTCGTTACGTTTTAATAAATCTTGAAGTATTTTAACCAGGTTTCCATCCGAGCTCACATCAGTGTTGTTAGATTGCTGCAGGCAAGTGCTGAACTCCAGGAAGTTCAGCAAGACTATACATAGCAATAGGCGCATCTGTAAAAAAAATATGAGGACAACCAAATGTGAGATTAAAATACAAGGCACAACTATAAAATTAGAAATACTAAGAAAATTGACCACGTTACAAAACTGAACGGAAGTGAATATTAACGTACTAGTCATTTGTCATTCTACTAGGTTACTATAGTAACCAACGTTGTTATTTTATATTGTTACATTGGAAACAATTAAATCAGTGTGTTTTAACAAGGGACATATTATGTAACTAAAAACCATGTAAAATTGTAACAAACAGTTAAGAATAGTTTTAATGATGGAAGAACGTCGTCATTTAAACCATGATGAAATGTTTAAGGGGAGGAAGAGGTGAAATTTTCGAACAAAACTGAAGAAAAAATGAAAATTTGTTTTTTTCCATTTTTATTATCTTTATTTTCATATTCCGATGTTAGTTTTTGATTTTGTGCCCTTAAAAGTAAGAAATTAAAACCAAGATAACTGTATTACTATATTATTCCCATTACAAACCAATACTTATCATTATTTATATACCTTCTCTGAACATATAAATAAAAAGAAATATTAAAAATTTCTTACAATATGGTGCATGGAGCATTTTATATCAAACGATATAAAGCTTTATAAAATTATTAATATTTACAGAACTATTGTACTTAGAAAGTTGAAACTTGGTATGTCATTACTAATAACATACTTAGTGTCCATGATCAATTTCAAACAAATCGGATAAATTTTGTGGATTTTGAAATATTCACCTCTGCTTCCCCTTAAGGCGATTGGCATAATTTAAAGCGGCGTAACACAAGCTGATGCTGCAAAAGCTCTAAATACGGGAAGAGGTGTAATTTCAAGAATGTGGAGTCGTTATGTACAGTAGTAGCAGAAAAAAAAACCGGACCAACTCTTGTAGCTGATACAAAAGACTCCTGTGCTGTGTATTGTGTCAAACTGTGGCAATTTCAATGTGGATAGTGAAGCCAGAGGTATGTACTGCTATTTAATGTAAAAATACGAGTTATCTTTGCCGAATAGAGGTAGAAATGTAATATTGATGCCAGATGAAAATAAAACTCTCAAAGTTTTTTTCTTCTGTAAGTTTGAGGCACTGAAGGAAACAAAAGACAGTAAGAATCGAACAAATGTAATAAATTTCATTGTTACAATTAATTATACAAGATGGATGTGTTCTGTGACTAGCAAAATTTGAATATGTGACTCTGAAATCAGCTACAAGGGTGGGTCCGGTTTTTTTGCCACTACTGTACAATTTGGCAGTCCAGAAGAAAGGAACCAAAGAAAACCAACTGAAATGCGACAGCACTGAACGCCTTGCTGGCCGACAGCACTGAAATAGCGGCCGCCATTTTTCGTAGCAAAATTTTTTTCGCTGCAGGCCTGCTGCTAGCCAGGGGGAGGCAACAACCAATGGGATCATATATTCCGGAGTGGGCGGAACAATAGCAGCGTGTTTCTTTGTAAACACAGCGGACATTTTGCAATGGTCGTTCAGCAACTCACATCGATGAACTTCCTAAGAGAAATGCGCGTGACCTCCTTACGAGGAGACATCCATGGCCAGCACGTTCCCCATCTCGCACCATGCGGTTTCTTTCTCTCGGAGTACCTGAAGGCGCAAGTCTACAAACGTAAGCTGAGAACACTAGGCCCGATTGTATAAACCATTTAATCTTAGATCAGAGATTAAATTGATCCTTGTTTCAGCTGAACTTGGAATTTTGTGTTGTATAAAGTCTAATCTGAGATTAATTTGTCTCAAACTAAAGTCAACTTTGACTGAAGAAATTTCTCCAATTAAGTAAGATGATCCAAGTTCAGTTATTTCTTTTCTGTTTGAAATATACGAGTGACAGATTGTGCAAATAAAATATCCATTATTATTAATATTAATAGATATGTTAGGCACATTTATATATATTTCTTTCAATTTCTTGCCTTAATACACAAACAATCTTATATTTTATAAGGCTCTATCGTGTTCACCAGTATCAAATAACATAACCTATAATTATATTATGTTTATAACAACCATTAATTATTAATGGATATGATAGGTACATTCATAAATGTTCAGTTAACTGTATTACTAAATGAAAATTGTCGTTTTATAAAGCTTTATTATGTTTAGCAGTATCAAACACCATAACATGATAACAACTCGGAGAACAGTCAACCTTCTTCTTATTGTCCGCCATTATTTACATTGCAAAAAAAAAAAACAGTGTCTCCAACAGAGTGTAATACGGAAAGTCGTGAAAAAGTAGTTGTAAAGTCGCAAGATTTCTCATTGTCAACAAAGAGAGATTAAATTTTGTCACTATGGGGTGCTAAAAAGGTCACTAAATCCCTATTTAAGCAACATAAAAGTTAAAAGGAATTGTTGTTGAAAAAGAGTTAAAGTCGCTAGATTGGCAACACTGAACAAACCTGTATAACATGGTCCGCGCATCACATATTTCCTGTTTATGCGATGTTGCCAAATCCTTTTCACGTGAACTTACAAGTTAGATTGTATTTGAACCAAGGTAATTTGATCGCAGAAAAATTTTATACAATACAAGAAGTGTCTGAACTCGGTTCACTTTTCGATCTTCGATCAAAATTGATCTTTAGTCAGGGAGTTTTATACAATTGGGCCTAGAAGTACTGAAAGCTGCCATCCGTCAAGAAACTGCGGCCATGGGTAGTAAGAATAAAGCTTAAGTACTTTCTCAAGGTTTATACTTTTGAGTATGAGCACTTCTTGTGATTATATACTCGTAACCACTAGAACATACTCATATTCGTAAGAATAAAGACATCATTCTACCTAACGTGAATATATACTCATCTTTACAGCCTTCTTGATCGTTTAAAAGCTAGTATGTACTCGTGTACCACATTGCACCGTGATGCTCAGTTTTTTTTTATAGACTTTCACATGATACCCGCATGCTGTAGTGGTATGTGTTTTGCTTTTTATAAAGAAATAAATAAATAAATCGCAAAGTACAAGATCGAGGCTGGTGTACGAGCTCACCAGGCAGACCTTCCTCATAGAAGATCTGCGGACTACACTACTGCTGCCATCTAGTGAAGCTTACACTGGACTTCTACAGAACCTACGTGAGAAGAAAAGGGACATACCACCGGAATTCTATGAAACCTGTGCGATGCAAGACAGAAGCTGGACTCTGACGAACTACGAAATGCGACATGTGACTACAAGACTGGCAGTCCATGGCCTCCACCACAAGCTGCTGTGCTCCAATAAGACATTCCACGATCCGGACGACACGTGCACATGTGTTTTGTGCTCGGAAAAATGTGAAAAGTACCATATATTAAAGTGCAAGAAACGCTGCAGATCTATCGCTGCTTATAGCAAGGACAACTAAGATTATATTTACATCTACTCTTTGCACAGTTTGTGCGCAGTTCCCGTTTATTAAATAAATAAATAAATAAATAAGTAAATAAATAAATAAGTAAATAAGTAAATAAATAAATAAGTAAATAAATAAATAAATAAGTAAATAAGTAAGTAAATAAATAAATAAGTAAATAAATAAATACATGAGTGGATGAGTGGATAAAATGAAAAAGAGAGTGAATCAGATAAGTGACGTTAATAAACAGGAAACACGAAAATAATACTGGGAAATCGTCATTACGGGATGTTGGATAGAGATTACAATCCATTTCTAGAATTCCAGTTATGCTAATTCTATTTTTTTTTTATTATAGACAGTTTAAAGTTACAAGTAATTGCACTTTGCAATTCAAATTGTACAAAATAAACTGTAATTGTTAATTATATTTAACAATACAATCTAACCTTATAATTTGATAGCCTTTCATATTTTTATAGGTTATGTTTTTTATGAAGAACAAATACGTGTTTAACCTTTTTCACATTCACTTTTGTGAAGCGTTAAAGGCTTCTGAAGTTCACGTCTTTTTCTATATTTTTCCATGAGGTACTACACCATTCATAAATTCTGCGATTTATTTTTAATTCAACTTTAAACTGAACACAAATCAGCAAATACTCAGAACTGAGCCTGCTACAAACCATACTCAGAATAACATGAGAACGAACTTATAAATATGAGCTAGTATATACTAGCTTTTATTCTTACCAAGCATGAGTATATATTCTGTACAAGATGGGCGCTTGAGTATATTCTACTATGCTTCCATGTTATGAGTATGTAATCAAAAATGAGTAAGTACTCAAATGTTTTTATTCTTACTAACAAGAGTATATACTAAAAAGAAGTCCAGTATATACTATATACTCATGTTTATTCTTACCACGGAATATCACCAGAAATGACTGGTAGGGTAATACAGAACTGCGTAGAATGCGATGCTCGGCATTTGGACTATTATTATTTTCAAAACTAAGTGATAGTGTATGTAAAGTAAATTGTAAACATTGCTCTTTGAAAATGTGAAATAAAATTTTGAATAGCTTCTATCATTGCTGTTATTTATATTTTAAATTCGTGAGTTATTTCTGCCGCTAGGCCTACAAAATACTATCGCTTACATATTTTCTTGTTACCATGTCGCTCAAGGAAACGGTAGACGACACGATGAGATAGAATATAAAGATGAAACGAGAAGCACTCAAACAGTTACTTTACCACAGATCCACTTCACCGAGTGGCAACCTGCTGATATTTCAATACAGGAAGTTAAATCTTTACATACATGTGACTCAGTTGAGATGAGGCTTGTCGAAAAGCAAAGTGCTCCAAGAAATGTTATCCCAGATCTGCTACATCGGATAGAAAGAACCTGACGATATGTAATAGTTATTTGTGTTATAATTGACCACTGATATGTTTAAGACTCGTTCGTATCATAATTTCTTATGAACACATAATGGACTTTTAACCACGTGTAATATACAAAGTGTCCACCGCTGTGAACTAACAGTTAGCACGCCTGACCGTGAAACGAACTGCCCGGGGTCCAAATCCTGGTCGGGACAAGTTAACTGGTTGAGGTTTTTTCGAGGGTTTTCTCTCAACCCATTAAGAGCAAATGCTGGGTAACTTTCTGCGTTGGGCCCTGGACTCATTTCACCGGCATTATCACCTTCATCTCATTCAGACGCTAGATAACCATAGCAGTTGATAAATCGTGTAAAAAACAATTAAACATATAGATCGTTTTATATTATCTTAATAATCATTGTAATTATTTCTACAATATTAGTTTGAAACAGACTCAAAATAATGTGATAAATGAGTTTGTAAAGATGTTGGGTATGTATCTGGGTTCTAGACTGGAACAGTCATGCTAGTTATGTAATAGTAATATGCGTTACAAGAGCGGTATGTTGAAGTTTTCATGTTCGAGGAAAAGCTTGAAAAAGCGAAACGTAGTTGAGCTTTTTTAATATCCGAGAATTTAAAGAAAACATACCGCTCGTGTATCGTACATTATTTTGTGCGAAGATCGTTTATTACATACCTAAAAGAGGAATTTCTAATTAGTTCCAATGAAATCTCCATCTTGGTTTCTGTTCAATGACGGCAAATTTGCAAAACAAAAATATCTATCTTCAACATTGTTGCTTTAAAATGTTTTCTGTGTTTACTATACTCCAGCAGGCCGTGATATACGTCTGTCTTTTTTTTCCCCCAATCTATGATGAGTCTGGAATCCTGTTGATTTTTTCACGGCTTCCTTAATGTTACTTGCATCACGTATGCAGTAACTTTAGTGGAGTTGTAGAGTTTACTTAATTTTTGCAAATATTTAAAAACAATAATTAACAGTGCAATTTAGGTGAAATTGCAGTGGTAAGTTTCCAATTTATAATTATTACTATATTAAACGTCTCTAAAAATAATATGTTAAAAGCCTAAAGCAGTAAAATCAATATGTCACTTAAGCGGTGAGAAGAGGGAAATTGTTATGTATGTTAGGTTGGGAATACTGAATGTGGAATTGTAGACTTTCCGCGGATTGGTTTTGTGCGGAAACCAAGCAAATACGCACGATCTCGCACAAAATAATTTTTAAAGTAATTTATCTTTTAAGAAGTATAAGATTCCTAGACATTATTCAAAGCAAATCTACTATGCACTGTTGGAAAGTGTTTTTAGATATGCATTATTTTTATATGGAAATATTCTAGTTCTGATCTCCCAAACACTGTGCTATTGCAGAAGAAGGCAATTCGTATTTTAACAATGAAACCACCCAAATTATCATGTAGACCTGTTTTAAAAATGAAAAGATTATGACATTGTACAATCTATATACTTTTGAACTTCTAATGCATGTAAAGAAGAATATCACTAATTAAACGATTATAGAAGTTTTGCACCACTATGAAACTAGAAATATTAATCAACTAAACCTACCATTTGTCAGGCTGCATAAAACACAATCTACTTATGTAATTACTACAGTAAAAGTATATAATAAGATACCTGCAAATATAAAGACACATAATGAAAAACAATTCAAACTTCGAACTAAGGGATGGCTACAAAGCAATCCTTTTTACAATATCAATGGATTTTTTGATAATGTTTGATAGTTGAACGTTATTTTGATTTTAGTTCTTAATCTTTTTAATATAATACATTGTATTTATTATTACCTTGAGGCAAATAAAGAATATGAATATAATATTAGCTAGCCATAATGAAGTTGAAGGCTCTAGCTCGATGTAAACATTCCTTTGTCGTTAAGTTACCGACTGGATATAAGTAGAATGTTTTCTTTCTAATCAATAAATTACTTCACAGGATCAGCGTATATATAATTATACAGAATGGACACTTCGCGTCGGTACCTTTGATGTAGCAGGACTGATTTCAATGACCTTCAAACTAGTTTGAGCGTGAGATTCTGCTTTCTCCCTGGAGTTGGCGCTGACATCACACCAGCTAGCAGTCGACACAGCGGAAATATAACACATACAATTAATACATCTAGGTACATTATGTACTCAAATAAAATAAATTGGACCGATGAAATAATAAATCCGTCATTATCTGTAATGTCTAGACTCTAGAGTTCCTTTATAATGAGACTTGAGACGTTTACATCATCAACAATTCAAATATGTAATGATTAGATAGCGCTGAAAATGGAAAAACAAAACTTCTATGAGAAGTAAAACAATAAGCCTATGAAATTGTATACAAATATTAAACGAATTTGATACACAATTCCATTATGTCTTATATTATTTTATAATATATAAAATATAAAAAACTATTATTACAACTAGCTTGTCACTGAGAAATAAGGAAAAGCTGTTAATTGGAATTTATATGAAGCAAAGCATTACTGGATTATGCAATAAGGTAGGCGATGTTTGGATCCTGTGTCTCAACTCAATTCTCAATTATTATTTTAGCGTGTGCTCGATTACACTAACCTCTAGCGCTTGAAAGTGGAACTAAACGCCGGCGCACAAAAAAACAAAACACAGGAAAATTCGCTCAATGTCCATTCTTTGTAATCCCTATTCGCTGACAGGATGATTTAACGGTAACCGAGATGCCGTTATTTCACATATGAAGTAAAGAGCTATTTCAGACAGTTGCTAACAGTTTGATAAACAGTACACTGTCGTCGACCTGGTTGGCGAGTTTATATAGCGCTGGCCTTCTATGCCCAAGGTTGCGGGTTCTATCCCGGGCCAGGTCGATGGCATTTAAGTGTGCTTAAATGCGACAGGCTCATGTCAGTAGATTTACTGGCATGTAAAGAACTCCTGCGAGACAAAATTCCGGCACATCCGGCGACGCTGATATAACCTCTGCAGTTGCGAGCGTCGTTAAATAAAACATAACATAACAGTACACTGTCACTGGGATAACATAACAGTATTTTACGTGGCAAAGGACTATAATTTGCATGCGGTAGTTACCATGTCACTCAAGGAAACTGTAGATGTAAATACTTACGGTTTAGTTTGATTAACTGCAGCATTAAATTTGAGTGATTTTCATTTCTCTAGTATAAGAATTTTATCTATTTTCTAACGTTTGTATTCGCTTCCCCTGTAGGTCTTTGCAATTACATTATGCATCAACAGAAACCGTTACTCTGATCGATATTTTGTAATATAATGGACGTAAGTTCGAAACTGACACGCACACCACAATGTCCGTCTCGCCGAATGTCAAGTAAGGAAGTGCGACATTTCCCGGATGGCGTGATCAAGACCGTATATAACACAGCATTATCTGTAGGACGGTATTTCATATCTCAGCACAAGATGAACATGGCCAACTGCGATATATTACTAAAATCTTAGATGTCTGAGATGATAGTATATAGTGCATTTTCAAATATTGAACATGTTACTAAAATCTTCCGGTAGACTATCTCGGCTGGAAAGTACACCATATTCTCTTATACTTCAAATATTGAACATGTTACTAAAATCTTCCGGTAGACTATCTCGGCTGTAAAGTACACCATATTCTCTTATACTTCAAATATTGAACATGTTACTAAAATCTTCCGGTAGACTATCTCGGCTGGAAAGTACACTATATTCTCTTATACTTCAAATATTGAACATGTTACTAAAATCTTCCAGTAGACTATCTCGGCTGTAAAGTACACTATATTCTCTTATACTTCAAATATTGAACATGTTACTAAAATCTTCCGGTAGACTATCTCGGCTGGAAAGTACACTATATTCTCTTATACTTCAAATATTGAACATGTTACTAAAATCTTCCAGTAGGCTATCTCGGCTGTAAAGTACACTATATTCTCTTATACTTCAAATATTGAACTTGTTACTAAAATCTTCCGGTAGGCTATCTCGGCTGTAAAGTACACTATATTCTCTTATACTTCAAATATTGAACATGTTACTAAAATCTTCCGGTAGACTATCTTGGTTGAAAAGTACACTATATTCTCTTATACTTCAAATATTGAACTTGTTACTAAAATCTTCCGGTAGGCTATCTCGGCTGGAAAGTACACTATATTCTCTTATACTTCAAATATTGAACTTGTTACTAAAATCTTACGGTAGGCTATCTCGGCTGTAAAGTACACTATATTCTCTTATACTTCAAATATTGAACATGTTACTAAAATCTTCCGGTAGGCTATCTCGGCTGGAAAGGACACTATATTCCCTTATGCTTCAAATATGTTCAGGAGGTCACTCCAATTACTGTTGCTAATTCATTTTTAGTTACAGTATGTGTCCATGTTTTACTTGTATTTATATTTTTGGAGCCACCGGTGTGGCTCAGTCGGTTAAGGCGCTTGCCTGCCGGTCTGAAGTTGCGTTCGGGCGCGGGTTCGATCCCCGCTTGGGCTGATTACATGGTTGGGTTTTTTCCGAGGTTTTCCCCAACCGTAATGTGAATGCAAGGTAATCTATGGCGAATCCTCGGCCTCGTCTCGCCAAATATTATCTCGCTATCACCCATCTCATCGAAGCTAAATAACCTAGTAGTTGATACAGCGTCGTTAAATAACCAACTAAAATAAATATATTTTGGTGATGAATAAGAGAAGCCATATTGGCCGTAACTTCTCTAGGACAAATAAATATCAATCAATCTATCATATTTATATGTCAGAATTACAATTACGTAATTATAGACAATGGTGAATAAAAACATAGTCAGATTAAAATGTTAAAATTCCAAGTTTACGAGTATATGGCTGTCACAATATTCATTAATATCATAAAACGGATTACTGTATCTACAAGGTGCGGCAAAGGAATCGCACGGTTTTAGAAGCCGTTTAGTGAGCAACAATGAGGGGTTATGAATATCGATCGACTGTCGTTTGTTAGCATTTTTGATGCCATTATGTGTAAGCATGGAAGTATGAAAGTCGGGGCATCATGCTTTCGTTATCGTTTTTCAAAAATGGAACTGATAAATATATAGATTAATATTACAGTAAGAATACTAGCATTACAAAATAAAGGTCGACAATGAGCATTGAGGATGAATAAGTAATAATTTATATTGCCTTTTTCTGCAAAATTAGGACATTGTTAACATTTGCAGAAAATTCTGTTTTGAAAGGTCAAAATGACCGTTTTTTTTTATTTTGCCGGTCCCTCCCGTCCAAACGCAAGGGAATAGAGAGTTGTCCTTTATACTGAAGATAGAGTTCAAGGAGCTGAATTCAACGCACTCATCGGCTTTGTTCTCAGTACACGTACTGCGGAGTTATGGCGGGAAGAATGTCGGCGGAATAGTGGTTTTTTCTCGAAAATCAGCTTGTGTTCGAGATTCTCATTTTGGTGCTGTCGTCTAAGAAATAACTCAAGGGGAATGCAGGATCGCATCCCGTTCCTCGGTATGGCCATTATTTTCGGAATTAGAGACCGAAATATTTTAGGTACCCAAAAACTAAGGCTAGAAAAAATGCCACGGATTTGCTGGATTTTAGCGGTGATTATTAGTGAACATGCGGGGATGCTACAGCTAAAAGGGCGGGTCTCTGAGCCGCTCCGTTCTCCTTGTGTAGAAAAAATTCTGTTTTGGAAGGTCAAAATGACCATTTTTTTTTATTTTGCCGGCCTCTCCCGTCCAAACGCACGGGGACAGAGAGTTGTCCTTTATACTAAAGATAGAGTTCAAGGAGCTGTATTCAACGCACTCATCGGCTTTGTGCTCAGTACACGTACTACGGAGTTATGGCGGGAAGAATGTCGGCCGAGCCTTCCCATTTTTTTTTTCTCATTTTTCCTGTTGCTTTGTTTTCCGGTGCTGGAGCTGCCTCTGCAGAGCCTACAGCGATGTTTCAAGTTTCTGGTTTTTCAGGTTGCCGCAGCTCCGCATAGCCCCGAGACATGTATCAATATTCTCTTTTTTCCCGTTGCCACGTTTTTCGCTACTGGATCGGACCCGCAGTTCCCCGAGGCATGTTTCAAGTTTCCCCAGCGAATAGGGATTATAAAGAATGGACACTTCGCGTCTGTACCTTTTATGTAGCCGGACTGATTTCAATGACCTTCAAGCCAGCCAGAGCGTGAGATTCTGCTTTCTCCCTAGAGTTGGCGCTGACATCACACCAGCTAGCAGTCGACACAACGGAAATATAACACATATAATTAATACATCTAGGTACATTATGTACTCAAATAAAATAAATTCGATCCATAAAATAATAAATCCGTCATTAACTGTAATGTCTAGACTCTAGAGTTCCTTTATAATGAGAGTTGAGACGTTGACCCCAACAACAATTAAAATATGTAATGATTTGATAGCGCTGAAAATGGAAAATCAAAACTCTTATGAGAAGTAAAACCATATACCTATATTACAAATATTAAAGGAATTCGATACATAATTTTATAATGTATTATATTATTTTATAATATAATTTATTATATTTGAAATATAAAAAAATATTATTACAACTAGTTTGCCACTGAGAAATAAGGAAAAGCTGTTAACTTGAATTTAATTGAAGCAAAGCGTTACTGGATTATGCAATAAGGTAGGCGATGTTTGGATCCTTTGTCTCAACTCTATACTCAATTATTATCTTAGCGTATGCTCGATTACACTAACCTCTAGCGCTTGAAAGTGGAACTAAACGCCGGCGCACAGAGAAACAAAACACAGGAAAATTCGCTCAGTGTCCATTCTTTATAATTCCTATTCGCTGGTTTCCCATTGCAACGATTGCCTCCCCGAGGCCTGATACAAATCTCTATTTTTTCCAGTTGCCGCGTTTTCCGGCGCTGGGGCGGCCCTCGCTTAGCCCCGAGTCACGTTTCAAGTCTCTCATTTGCATGTTGGTGCTGGTTCTGATGCCGCAAGTCCCGATGCATGTTTCAAGTTTGTCGTTTATCCGGTTGCGTCCTTTTCCGGACCTGGGGCGAGCCCTGGAATTCGACTCGACTCTTGAGTGAAGTGATTTTTTGAGTGACTTGAGAGTGTTTAACATTGACTTATGACTGACAAGATTGATTTGGGAGCGACTTGAGTGTGAATCGAGAGTGACTTAAGAGTGAATCGTAACTGACTTGAGTGATTAGAGTGTGACTTGGGAGTGTTGTAAGATTCATTTGGAAGTGATTTGGGAGTGAATTGAGATTGACTGCTGAGTGACTGAAGAGTGACTCGGAAGCAAATCGAGAGTGACTTAATAGTAACTTAGGTGTGACTTAAGAGTGAATCGAGACTCGTGTATGTTAACATTGATTTATGAGAGTTTTAAAATTGATTTAGAACTGAATCGAGTGACTTAAGAGTGACTCGGGTATGACATGGGAGTTTTTTTTTAGATTGACTTGAGAGTGACTTTAAAGATTTGGGAGTGACTAGGCATTGACTTCGGAGTGAATCGAGATTGACTATGGAGTATATCGAAAGTGACTCGGGTGCAAATGGAGAATGGCTTGGGAGTGACTTTTAAGAGGGAATCGAGAGTAATTGGGAGTGACTTAAGAGTGAATCGGGAGAGACTTAAATGTGACTTAAGATCGATTCGACAGTGAATCGAAAGTGACTTAAGAGTGATTTGGAAGTGACTTGCAAGTGTTTAGGATTAACATGATAGTGAGTTAAGAGTGACTTGTTGTGACTAGAGTGAATTGAGAGTAAATATTTTTCAAACAGGTTTCAGTGCTGTATTTTGTTATATTTGTCAAACAAATTTAATGTGAAGTACTCTCTTTCAAACAAGGTTCGATAATGTAATTTTTCTGTAATTTAAAAACTGCATTTCGAATATTTTCAAGCAAGAGAGTATGATGCTATGTTTATTTTAGTGGGTTATTTTACGACGCTTTATCGACATCTCTGGTTATTTAGAATTTGAATGAGATGAAGGTAATAATGCCTGTGAAATGAATCCGGGATCCAACACCGAAAGTTACCCAGCATTTGCTCATATTGGGTTGAGGGAAAACTCCGGGAAAAACCAGGTAACTTGCAACAACCGGAAATCGAACCCGTGCCAGACGCGCTAACCGTTACCACAGGTGTGGACAATGTTTATTCATCAATGTTACTGTAAGTTCATTAAAAGTAATCAAAATAAAATGTATTCGTAGTGATATGCATCTTATTATGTTTAGATTTATGAGTCTATAATAAACCCATCCAAACCCCAATGATAGAAAACTTTGATGAGGGCCACAGCGGTCCGATCCGTATTCAGTAGGCACTACAGCGGTCAGGCGATCTGTAGAGCTGACAGCCGTATGGACCGCCTTCACGCACAAGAAAATATAGACAGCAGACCCCAGGGACCACTCAGGCGCTGAACGTGTTAAGTCCTATTCAGCTGTGCGCCCTGTTCACACCAGACCGAAATCAAGTCATACACATGTGTAGTTAGCCTCAATTGCAATGTAAGGTATGAACTCAATGACGTAAATGCATGTTATGTTAGCTCACTAGTTAAGTACAAAGTGCTGCTCGCTTCCAAGCAAAGAGTCCACAGGAAGCATTCCTCCTTCATGTCATTTTGTTTATATTGATTTACTTTATTGTCACAAAATACAAAGTATACAGGCATAGTCAAACATTTATATTCAAATGTAGGCCTATATTTAAAAAATATATATCATCAACATTATACATTCTTTTGTTAAAATAGACTTAGGGCCGAATTCATAGTCAACACTTATCATAAGGAAACCCTTAAGCAGTTGCTTATAATAATTTCCAATTCATAAATCCCACTGAAGTGAACACTTATTCAAATAAGGTAGCTTGTCAGCTTACTCAAGTGTTTCCTCATATGCATTGTAATCAGCTGATTCGGTATACAATGGATGATGATTATGATTTAATTTAATTTATTGAGTTCTGTAATTAAAATTAAAATGAGTGTCGGCAAGCAAAAGATATATCAGAGATATGGAAAATCCTTTAGAGATGTATAATGATCAACAATTTAAGAGGAGATACCGTTTCGACAAGAACACTGTTGTGAATATTCTGGCGTCTCTCATTTCAATTCACAATACAACCATGAGGCTTACCGATTTCGCCACTGCTGAAAGTACTGGTTGCTTTGAGATCTTACGATACAGCAGCATTTCAGGTAGATTTAAGTGGCATTTTTTTTCGAAAAGTATTCACGTCCCAACAAAGTGTTATTTGCATTTTTGTTTGTATCCTACCCAAGGAATAAGCTGTTAAAATTTGTGTAATTATACCACTTCCACTTTGTTTAGCATAAAAATAACTGAAAAATAAATTAAAATGATTTACTTACAGGAATATTTCCGGAGTTTGCATTAAACTCAACTGCAATTTTGTTCCATGTCAATTTCTTCTTTTGGAGAGAACAATTATCAATTTTTTTTTACTTTCGACGATATCTCCATATTTCATAACTAGTTATCTTAGCTCACTTCTTTCTTTTCTGTAAAATGCTTTCCGAACATCTTGTACAATTTTTAGCTCTATAATATTTACTTCTGTGTTTGTGTATGACAATAATGCCGATTTAACAATTTGAAGGCGCTGGAAAACAATTGAATGTAGGAAAGCGCTCACGTCTAGCCATGTTGCCATATTTCTTTCGATGTCAAGGGAATGCTCAGGGCATATGAATGAGTAGCGTCTCTGCAATACGATCTGAAATAAGTGCTAAGGAAATGCTCATTACTTAAGTGCTTCCTCATTTTATAAGTGACGACTATGAATTCGACCCTTAATAAATATATCCTGTTTCTACATTCCTTAATAAACTTATAACACCACTCATGTAATGCTATAGTCACTATACTGAAGGTTATTCATTACACATTGCATCTCCGTAATCTATTCCTTCAACACCTTCTCTTTACGAAATACTAGGTCTAATGACGTCAACATTTTATACTCTGAGCCTCCTATTAACAGTTGTAACATGTTGGGTACTGAATCACAATGAAATTAGCTTTTATGCAGTTTACAGTATGTCTCTTAGTGTTAAGAATTATTTCTCCTCTATTCCTTTATACATACATGCACACACACACGTATTTACAGTGCAATTAAAGTGTTTAATACATTTCATGAAATAAACTTGAATTATTTAACTAAACCACTCACTCTTTTAACCTTGTCTTCTCCTCACATTGCAACTCTTCACTTGCCTAGCTGTATCACGCCTTCAGCACACTGCTGCAAATATGATCACACCAATCTGCGACGCGAAGGGAACATCGTGCCAGGCAAGCCAGCGACACACTGAATCCGCCTTCAACATAAGCAACGTTTTCAAATCAACAATGCAACAAAGATATCATGAAATACATAAACCAGACGAAGCAAATGAAGAATGCCAAAGGAAAAATATTCATAACTAGAAAATCAAACCTTACAAATTGACCCACTCAAAACGCATTCATTAACTGATTTGGAAGAAAAAAAACAGGAAAATAGTCGACATTTTATCCTCATTGTCTTTCTAACTTTGTACTATTCACATTTGAAAATAGAATTTGCAACCACAAACAATTCTTTTTAATGAATAACATTTTGAGCAGACTTCATTCCATTACTAATTCACCTACTGGCAAACTTCTGTCCCCAAAATGATTCCCTACATACGGACAATTTTACATACAATTATTTATCTTCAAACACTCAAAACATATCCCACATTAAAATATGTTGTCTGTATATTCATGGAATTATATAATGATAACCAGTTCAAAATAATAATTTTAGTTTGCAACTTAGCCACAATTTTGACCTTATACCTCGTAACTCAATGAAGTCTTTTGCCCAATTTGAAGTCTACATTTCCTCTGTTGCAAGGTTAATAAATATCTGAAAATATGATACACGAGAAACGGACACTGCAGATGGTGTAAGGTATACAAAGTACAATGCGCTTATTGCTACAATAAATGTCCAAATAATTATGAAATTAATTACATAATGAGTAAAAAATAAATATTTTTTAAAACTACAACAAAGCACCTTCCAGATGGGGGCGTTGAATACACCTCGTTGAACTTTATCTCCATTATAAAGGACAACTCTCTATCCCCGCGCGTTTGGACGGGAGAGGCCGGCAAAATTAAAAAAAAATGGCCATTTTGACCTACCAAAACAGAATTTTTTCTACACAAAGAGAACGGAGCGGCTCAGAGACCGCCCTTTTAACTGTAGCATCCCCGTATGTTCCCTAATAATCACCGCTAAAATCCAGCAAATCCGTCGCACTTTTTCCTAGCCTTATTTTTTGGGAACCTAAAATATTTCAGTCTCTAACCCCGGAAATAATGGCCATACCGAGGAACTGGATGCGGCCCTGTATTCCCCCTTGACATACTTCTTACACGATAGCATCAAAATGGCAATCGCGAAAATAAGCTGATTTCCGAAAAACCCTTCCCCTTTTTTTCTCGAAAATCAGAAAGTGTTCGCGATTGCCATTTTGATGCTATCGTGTAAGAAGTATGTCAAGGGGGAATACAGGGCCGCATCCAGTTCCTCGGTATGGCCATTATTTCCGGAATTAGAGACTCAAATATTTTAGTCGTTATCGATGTGTGTTAATTTCACGGAAATACGTACTACGTGAGTTAAGCCGTATTCATGAGAGTTGTGTGTTCATCTAACTGCGTGAGTGTCTAATGAACTTTTAATTATAATTTGGATTTCTTTGTAATGTATCAGGTACAGATAAATAAATAAATAAATAAATAAATAAATAAATAAATAAATAAATAGGTAAATAGGTGAGTAGATCAATAAGTGAATAGGTCAATAGGTCAATTAGAAGAATAGGTGAATAGGTCAAATAGGTGAAATAGAGGTCAAATAGTTGAAATTGAGGTCAAATAGGTCAAAGAGAGGTAAAATAGGCAAATAGAGGTGAAATAGGTCAAATAGACCAAATGGAGGTGAAATAGGTCAAATAGGTCACGTAGGTCATAGAGGTCAAATAGGTGAAATAGAGGTCACATAGGTCAAATAGAGGTCAAATAGGTGAAATAGGTCACATAGGTCAAATGAGGTCAAAGAGATCAAATAGAGGTCAACTAGGTCAAACAGGGGTCAAATAGAGGTCAGATAGGTCAAATAGAGGTCAGATAGATCACTAAGGTCAAATAGAAGTCAAATAGGTCAAATAGAGGTCACATAGATGAAATAGAGGTAAAAGAGGTTAAATAGTTCAAATAAGGGTCTAATAGTTCAAATTGAGATCATATAGGTGAAATATAGGTCAAATAGGTCAAAGAGAGGTGAAATAGGTCAAATAGAGGCGAAATAGTTCAAATAGTGGTCAAATAGGTCAAATAGATCAAATAGAGGTCTAATAGTTCAAATAGGGGTCACATAGGTCAAATAGAGGTCAAATAGAAGTCAAATAGATGTCAAATAGGTCACATATAGGTCAAATAGGTGAATTAGAGGTCAGATAGGTCAATTGGAGGTCTGATAGGTCAAATAGAAGTCAGATAGGTCAAATAGGTCAAAGAGAGGTCAAATAGGTCAAAGAGAAGTGAAATAGGTGAAATAGAGGTCAAATATGTCAAAGAGAGGTGAAATAGGTTAAATAGTGGTCAAACAGAGGTCAGATAGGTTAAATAAAGGTCAAATAGGTGAATTAGAGGTCAGATAGGTCAAATGGAGGTCAAATATCTCAAATGGAAGTCAGATAGGTCAAATAGGTCAAAGAGAAGTCAAATAGGTGAAATAGAAGTGAAATATGTCAAATAGAGGTCAGATAGGTCAAATGAGGTCAAATAAAGGTCAGACAGGTCAAATATGGGTCAGATAGTTCAAATAGAGGTCAGATAGGTCACACAGAGGTCATATACGTCAAATAATGGTCAGATAGTTCAAATAGAGGTCAGATATGTCAAATATTTCAAATACAGGTCAAATAGGTTAAATAGAGATCAAATAGGTGGAATAGAGGTCAAGTAGTGGTAAATTAGGTCAAATAGAGGTGAAATAGGTAAAATAGCGGTCAAATAGGTCAAATAGAGGACAAATAGGTGAAATATAGTTCATATAGGTCAAATAGGTGAAATAGACGTCAGATAGGTCAAATAGAGTTCATATAGGTCAAATATAGGTCAGATAGGTCAAATAGGTCTAATAGAGGTCAAATAGGTTAAATATAGGTCAAATAGAGGATAAATAGTTGGAATAGAGGTTAAATAGATCAAAGAGACGTAAAATGGGTCAAATAGAGGTGAAATAGGTCAAATATTGGTCAAATAGTTCAAATAGAGGTCTAATAAGTCAAATAGAGGACACATAGTTCAAATAGAGGTCAAATAGAACTCAAATAGGTCAAATAGATGTCTAATACATGATATATGTCATAGAGGTGAATTAGAGGTCAAATAGGTCTAATGGAAGTAAGATAGTTCAAATAGAGGTCAGATAAGTCAAATAGAGGACAGATAGGTCAAATAGAGGTGAAATAGGTCAAATAGTGGTCAAATAGGTCGAATAGAGGTGCAATAGGTCAAATAGTGGTCAAATAAAGGTCACATAGGTCAAATGACGCCAAAGAGTTCAAATAGAGGTCAGATAGATCAAATAGAGGTCTGATACATCAATTAGGTGAAATAGAGGTCAATTATTGCAAATAGAGGTCAAATAGGTCAAACAGAGGTAACATACGTCAAATAGAGGCCAAAAAGGTCAACTAGGGGTCAAAAAGGTTAAATTTTTCAGAGGTCAAATAGGTGACATAGAAATCAAATAGGTGGAATAGAGGTCAAATAGTGGTAAAATAGGTCAAACAGAGGTGAAATAGGTAAAATAGTGGTAAATAGGTCAAATAGGGGTCAGGTAGTTCAAACAGAGGTGAAATAGAACTCAAATAGGTCAAATAGATGTCAAATACGTTAAATATAGGTCATATAGGTGAATTAGAGGTCAATTAGGTCAAATGGAAGTCAGATAGTTCAAATAGAGGTCAGATAGGTCAAATAGAGGTCAGATAGGTCAAAAAGAGGTCAGATAGGTCAAAAAGAGGTGAAATAGGTCAAATAGTGGTCAAATAGAGGTGAAATAGGTCAAACAGTGGTAAAATAGAGGTCAAATAGATGTGACATAGGTCAAATGACGTCAAATAGAGGTCAAATAGGTCAAGTACGTCAAATAGAGGTCAATTAGGTCAAATAGAGGTCAGATAGATCAAATAGAGGTCAGATAGATCAAATAGAGTTCAGATAGGTCAAATAGAGGTCACAGAGCTCAAATAGAGGTCAGATAGGTCAAATAGAGGTCAGATACATCAATTAGGTCAAATAGATGTCAAATAGGGCAAATAGAGGTCAAATAGGTGAAACAGAGGTCACATACGTCAAATAGAGGTCAAAAAGGTTAAATAGTTCAAACAGAGGTCAAATAGGTGAAATATATGTCATATAGGTCAAATAGGTCAAGTAGAGTACAGATAGGTCTAATAGAGGTCATATAGGCCAAATAGATGTCAACTAGGACAAATAGAGATCACATAGTTCAAATAGAGGTCAAATAGAGGTCAAAAAAAAAACAAATAGTTCACATAGAGCTCAAATAGGTGAAATATAGGTCATATAGGTCAAATAGAGGTCAGAAAGGTCAAATAGAGGACATATAGTTCCAATAGAGGTCAAATAGTACAAATAGATTTCAATTAGGTGGAATAGAGGTCAAATAGGTCAAAGAGATGTCAAATAGTTTAAATAGAGATGAAATAGGTCATATAATGGTAAAATAGAATTCTAATAGGTCAAATAGAGGTCAAATAGGTGAATTAGAGGTCATATAGGTCAAATGGAGGTCAGATAGGTCAAATAGAAGTCAGAAAGTTCAAATAGAGGTCAGACAGGTCAATTAGGTCAAAGAGAGGTCAAATAGATGTGAAATAGGTCAAATAGAGGTGAAATAGGTCAGTGGTCAAATAGAGGTCAAATAGGTACATATGAAAATAGGAAAATAAATAGATAAATAAATAATTTTTTAAAAAAGAAATATTTGAAATTTTTTTTCAAACTAAAAAAAAATTTTTCAAATATATTTTGACAATTTTTTCGGAAAATTTTTTTTGAAATTCTTTTCCATTTTTTTTTAATTTTTTAACTTATTTTTAAATTTTTATTTTACATGATTTGAAATTATTCCCTTTCATTTTTTTTTTATTTTTCCAAATTTTTTTTTAATTTTTTGAAATTTTTTCAATATATTTTTTTGAAAACTTATTTTAATTTTTTTTAGAAAAAATTTTGTTTTCAAATATTTTTTCGCATTTTTTTTAATATTTAAAAAAATTTTTTTGCAAAATTTTTTTTTTCAAATTTGTTCTTTCAATTTTTTTTAATTTTTTCAAATTCTTTTTTAAATTTTTTTTAAGTTTTTAAATTTTTCTTTAAAGATTTTTTTTTATTTTTCTGAAAATGATTTTTTGAAAATTTTTCTTTGAAACTTTACCTCTAAATTTTTTAAAGTTTTTCTTAGAAATTTTATTTTTTTTTTTAATATTTTTAAACTTTTTTTTTATTTTTTTGAAACTCTTTTTCAGTTTTTTTTTTTCAAAACTTTTTTTGAAAATTATTTTTTTATGATTTATTTGAAAAAAAATTTTTTTCCATTTTTTTTTACGTTTTTCAATTATCTATTTATTTATTTATTTATCTATCTATTTCTTTTCCTATTTTCCTATATACCAATTTGAACTCTATTTGACCTATTTGACGTCTATTTGACCTCTATTTGACCTATTTGACCATTTTTTTTAATTTTGCCGGCCCCTCCCGTCCAAACGCGCGGGGATAGAGAGTTGTCATTTATACTGAAGATAGAATTCGGCGAGCTGTATTCAACAACAATGCCATCGGCTTTGTTCTATCCACAAGTACTGCGCCTTCCCCTTTTTTTCTCGAAAATCAGAAAGTGTTCGCGATAGCCATTTTGATGCTATCGTGCGGTGATTACTAGGGAAGATGCGGGGAAGCTACAGTTAAAAGGGCGGCCTCTGAACCGCTTCGTTCTCCTTGTGTAGAAAAAAGTCTGTTTTGGAAGGTCAAAATGACTTCTTTTTTTTTTAATTTTGCTGGCCTCTCCCGTCCAAACGCCCGGGGATAGAGAGTTGCCCTTTATACTCAAGATAGAGTTCGACGAGCTGTATTCAACGCACTCATCGGCTTTGTTCTAACTACAAGTACTGCGGAGTTATGGCGGCAAGAATGTCGGTGGAATGTCTCGAGAATCAGAAAGTTTTCGCGATTGCCATTTTGATGCTATCGTGTAAGAAGTAAGTCAAGGGGAATACAGGGCCGCATCCCGTTCCTCGGTATGGCCATTATTTCCGGAATTAGAGACTCAAATATTTTAGGTACCCAAAAATTAAGGCTAGAAAAAAGTGCGACGGATTTGCTGGATTTTAGCGGTGATTATTAGGGAAGATGCGGGGATACTACAGTTAAAAGGGCGGACCTCTGAGCCGCTTCGTTCTCCTTGTGTAGAAAAAAGTCTGTTTTGGAAGGTCAATATGGCCATTTTTTTTAATTTTGCCGGCCTCTCCCGTCCAAACACGCGGGGATAGAGAGTTGTCCTTTATACTCAAGATGGAGTTCGACGAGCTGTATTCAACGCACTCATCGGCTTTGTTCTAACTACAAGTACAGCGGAGTTATGGCGGCAAGAATGTCGGTGGAATGTCTCGAGAATCAGAAAGTTTTCGCAATTGCCATTTTGATGCTATCGTGTAACAAGTAAATCAAGGGGGAATACAGGGCTGTATCCAGTTCCTCAGTATGGCCATTACTTTCGACAATATTGGTCGTATCGAGGAACTGGATGTATTCTTTTATTCCCCCTTGACTTACTTCGGACACCATATCATCAAAATGGGAATGTCGAAGACAAACTGATTATGAAGAAAAAATACCAAGGCAACTTCTATTCCGCTATCATTCTCGCCACCATAACTCTGCCGTATGTGTAGTGAGAACAAAGCTGGTTAGTGCCGCGGATAGAGCTCCACGATCTGTATCTCTATTGTGAAGCACTACTCTTTGCTGCCAGGCGTATGACCGGTATTGCCCGGCAAAGTTTCAAAAAACGATTAATTTGACCTTCCAAAACAGAATTTTCTCTACTCAAGGTGAACGAAGGGGCTCAGAGACCTGCCCTTTTCGATGTAGCAGCCCTGCATGTGTACTAATAATCACCAATAAAATCGAGAAAATCTGTTGCACTTTTTTGTAGACTTGTTCTCTTCAGCTGTGCATTTTTCATCCTTTGCAGTGAGTGAATTGCTCTTGGCAGTGATTCTTATTGGCCATAAGGTACACACCGACTTTATAAATGACAGATGTCCTCAAAATTTTGGCAAATAATGTTGTGTTTGTCTAAGCTGGAAGCTGCTTTGTTGTAGTCTTTTAAAAATATATAACTTTTTCTCATTATCAAAATAATTTCATAATTATTTGGATATTTATAATAGTAATAAGCGTACTATACTCTGGATATCTTACACTGTCTTCAGCATCTGTTTTCTCCAATTTCACATTTTCTAACAATGATTATGGTTGCAAAGGACAAAATGTAGATTTCAAGTTGGGCAAAAGACTTCATTGAGGTACCAAGTCTAAGCTCAAAATTGGGGCTATAGTGCAAGCTGAAATTATTATTTTTAATTGATTATAATTATTTAATTCCAGGAATGTGCAGATGTATTGTAATGTGGAATACGTTTTGAATGTTTGAAGATAAATAATTGTATGTACAATTGTTCGTATGTAGGGGATGATTTTGGCGACAGAAGTTTTCCCGCAGGTCATTTAGTAAAGGAATGAAGTCTGCTCAAAATGTAATTCATTTTAAAACAAGAAGTGTTTGAGCTTAGAAATTCTTGGTGCCATTGCTCCGTCATCTGTGTCTGTAGTGAATGAGTTCCTTATGATGGGTAGTTTTGACTGCAACTGCAGAATCTGAATCACATGTAACGTACTTTCTGTTCCAATGTACTGTTAACTGTTGTTAGCATTAATGTATGCCACTGACATTGCAGGTTATGCAGCTTGTTGACAGAGTTTGTGTTGAGGTTCTTAGTAGTTAATAAGAAGGAATTGGGAACAAGTGCAATTAATAATAGAATTGACGAATCTCGGAAAGTTTGGTGGAGCTTTTTCCTCCTAAATGAATGGATATTGATAAATTGTACAGAGTTATGGCAGATTTTTGTTGAATAGCAGGAAGTGAATTGAATTGTATTTATTTATGAGAGACATATCAGTTTACCTTATTAGCTCGCATTGCCAAGGAGTCAGAAGCACGTAACAGTATATCTGGTTGAATTATTCTAGTTTTGAAGCTGTTTATGTGCTTCCCAATCATGAGGAATGTTGAAACTTCACTGTCAGCAGTTCCACAAATACTAGATATTCATGTAGCATGATGGAATTGTGGAAAGTGATTGACTCCATTTCAATACTGTAACTTTTTTTTATTATTTCTCCCTCTTGTCTTTCACTTTCCCAGTCCTTGTCCGGGTATGTTCCTCTTTGGCTGTTGTTCATCTTTTCTTCATTTTGTAAGGTTTGATTTTCTAGTTATGAATATTATTCCTCTGGCATTCTTCATTTGCTTTGTCTGGTTTATATATTTCATGATGTCTTTGTTGCATTGTTGATTTGAAACATAGTAGAGATATTTCAAGTATAACATTGCTTATGTTTGCAGGCAGATTCCTTGGGTAGATGGCAGTATTTCGCTGGATTGCCTGGCAGTGATGTTTCCTTCACGTCACAGATTGGTGTGATCATATTTGCAGCAGTGTCCTGGTGGCATGATACAGCTGAACACGTAGAGTTGCAATGTGAGAAGACAAGGTTGAAAGAATGAGTGTTTAGTTAAATAATATAAGTTTATTTCATGAAATGTATTAAACACTTTAATTGCACTATAAATACGTGTGTGCGCATGTATGTATGTAAGTTAGGAGAAATAATTTTTTAACAATAAAAGACATATTGTAAATTGTGTAAAAGCTAATTTTATTGTCAGTGATATTCACTATCCAACATGTTAATAGGAGGCTCACAGTATAGAATGTTCGACGTGATTAAGTCTAGTACAGCGGACTCTCGTAAGTTCGACAGAACAGAACTGAAATTTCTGACCAATAAGGGTAGTGGATGTGACAGGTGATGTGAACACAAATTCTTATTGGTTATCCATCAACGAATACAGTACTGTACTTGCATTTCCTGCCTGCCCCGAGGTTTGTGTATGCACTTCTAGTACCACAGTGGGTTTCGACAGTTCCGTCTCACAAACGGCACAATTCTCAAATAGAAAAAGAAGAGTTCATTAATTTAAACTCAGTGATCAATATGGATGTCCTAATCAATCAAATATTCTGTTTTCCTTTAACAAAAGTATCACTACAAGACACAGGATCAAATTCCATTCAAATGCAAAGGCATTTCTTAGTGCCCTTATAGGGTGTGTCTAATTCTCCTACGTAAACAGTCGAGCTGTAGGATGTCGAACTTAAGAGCTTCCACTGTACATGGTGCTGCAATAAATGACATTCAACTTCATGGATAACCTTCAGTATAGTGTCGGTAACATTACATGAGTGGTTTTGTAATTTTATTAAGGAATGTGGGAACAAAATATATTTATTTGGGAAGGGAATCATTGCCAAGCAAGATTAAGCTTAGGATTTACGTTTACAAGTGACACTCAGTTTTGGAAAACATAGATGATTTATTTTCTTTGTTACAAAGTGTCAGGTTATACAATTCTAGCAGGGGTGCAGCAGCCATAGCGAAGGAAATTTGGTTAATGGTATAAATTAAATAAAATCGAAATAAAAAAAATTAATAAAATAAATTAAAATCCATTATATTAAATTACAGTAAATAAATTGAATTAATTAAAATAAAATAAAATAAATTAAATTTAGTTAAAATAAATAAAATGAATTAAAACGAAATTAAACTGAAACGAATTAAATTAAAGTAAATTTGTATAAATTAAAATATGTTAAATTGAAATGCAATATCAATTGCACAATGCTGTGTGCTCTGCTGTACAACACTGAATATATTGAACATGAAATTAAATTTAAAACATAAATTAAAATGAATTCAATTAAAATAAACTAAATTAAAATGAAACAAATTAAATTAAATTAAAATATAGTAAAATACCTAAAAATAAATTAAAACACTAAATTATATTCAAATAAATTAAAATCAATTAAAGAAAATTAATTAAATTAAAATAATCTAAACTAAAATAAATTAAATTAAATTAGATTGAAATAAAAAATACAATTAAAATAAAATTAATTTAATTTAATTAAAATAAATTAAATTAAAATAAATTGTAAAAAAATAATTTAAAATATATTAAATTAAAATATTAAAGTAAATAAATGAAATTAATCAGAATAAAATAAATTGAATTAAGTAAAAGTCAATAAAATGAATTAAAATAAAATTAAAATAAAACGAATTAAATTAAAGTAAATTGATATGAAATAAGATAAATTAAAATAAAATCACTTCTTATAATCAGTGGAGCGCATTACCTGGGAAAGATAAAGGCATTACATTCTACTCTACTGGAAAAAAGGTAACACCTGGATTAGCAATAAGAAAAGTCTGTCTTGTGGCCAATGGACCAAGGCCATTAAAATGAGCACCAATGTCATCGCAGTTAGATATCCCCCGATAGAAGCCTTGGCAATACCCATTGCAGGAGATGCAATGAGCATGAAACGTTACCCCATGTGCTAGGTTTCTGCCCTCAGGGGGAATTACTGCGAATTGACAGACATAACACAGTCCGCTCAATATTGCGAACAGATTAAGGGAACATGGTGAATACGGAAGGATCTACACGGCGTGCTGACATCATAATAATTGACCGAGATAAAAAAACTGGTCTCATTCTTGACCCCACTGTAAGGTTCGAAATTAATTAAGATCAACCAAAGCAGGTACATGAAGAGAAACGCACTATTTACCTTCCATGCTGTGATGATCTCAGTCATAAATATAATATTCAAGATTGGAATGTCATTGGACTTATGTTTGGTGCGCGAGGAACAATTCCCAAAATTACATTGGAGATCCTCAGAAAATTAAAGGTTCCTGATAAGACTCTTCAGACAATTGCATCAACCATTTTAAAATCTTCATTGAACATCATCAATGACCATCTCTATTCATCTTTATAATATTCAATGTATATTATTTATTTTCAATAAATTTTTATCGTTTTTATAGCTACCATATCTTGTCACAAGAATATTCTTTTTTAAAATTTCATATGTATTTTTTTACATTAATTTACATTTACTTTTTTGTTCATTTGAACTGATTCGGATGCCGATATTTTAAATCCAAGATTTGGACGGCTATCATTTCGATGATTTTCTCTTTCTCTCACTAATAAAATGTAAAGCGCCCAATGGGCAAAAGTCCATATGACTCTAGTCTAGATATACACTGAGTGTCACACTCTTCACTACATTGAATCCAGTCTGTACAGAAGTGAATCAGCGATACTGATCTCTTGTTACATTCCAAGGCATGGTAAGTGTCACACTGTTCACTACACGGTACACATATATATTCATGGCAGGCCTGGTGGAAAGACTTCCTGGTGCAGATGCGATGGTGGAAACCATGGATCACTACGTGCCTCAGTTCATATTCTGCTCGCATCCATTCCTTATTTACCATGGCATCAGTATTGTAGAAGCTTTCACTTATGGAGTCCTCTTCATTCAGAGCTCTCGTAGCAGTTCTTCACATGCTGGTGCAGATGGCAAGTGGTGAAGTGTCATTAAAAGACATACAGACTAGACGAAGTAATCAGTGAAACAAAAAAAGTACAAATTGATGATCGGGCACCTGATACGAAAAAGAAATCTTGAAACAAAATCATAAATAAATATATATAAATAAATAAATAAGAAATAATAAATAAAAAGTAAATGAATAAAAATAAACCTGTTATATGAAATTAAAGGACAACATGTATATAAAATAAAATAAACTAAATTACATTAAAATAAACTAAAATAAATTAAAGTAAAAGAATTAAAATTAGAATAAATTTAATTAAGTCAAGTCACTCTAGATACACTCACCAGTCACTCCTGATTCCCTAAGGTCACTCCTGATTAACTCACGAGTCACTCACGGTTCACTCCTGTTTCGCTCACTAGTCACTCCTGATTCACATCCGAGTCACTCCTGATACAATCCGTCATTCCTGATTCACTCCCGATTCACTCCTGGTAAGTTCCGAGTCACTCCTGATTCAATGACGAGTCACTCTAGATTCACTCCTGATTAACTCCCAAGTCATTCCTGATTCACTCCAAATTCACTAATTATACACTTCCAGTCACACCTGATTCAGGCAGTCACTCTTGATTCACTTCTGATTCCCTACCTGATTCACTCCAGAGTCACTCCTGTCACTCCAGGGTCACTATTCTGTTACTAATGATTCACTAATGAGTCACTCCTTATTCACCTAGTCACTCTAGGTTCACTACACAGTCACTCCTAGTTCACTCCTGCGTCACTCTTCATACACTCCCGAGCCACTCCTGGTTCACTCCCGCGTCGCACTTTATTCACTTCCGATTCACTCTCGAGTTCCTCATGATTTACTCCCAACTCGCTCCTGATTCAGTCCCGAGCCACACATGATTCACTCCCGAGTCACTCTTATTTACTCCCTGTTCACTCCTGATGCAATCCCCAGTCACTCTTGATTCACTTAATTCACTGATGCACTCCCGATTCACTCCTAATTCACTCCCTAGTCACTCCCAGTTCACTACAGAGTCACTTATGGTTCACTCCTGAGTCACTTATGGTTCACTCCTGATTCGCTCACGATTCACTCCTCAATCAATCACCAGCCACTACAGATATATTCCGGAGTCACTCCTGATTCCCTCCTCAGTCACTCCAGAAACACTCCCAAGTCACTCCTTATTCACTGCCGAGTCACTCCCGAATCCCTACAGTCACTCCTTATTCACTCCCGAGTCACTTCTGATTCACTCAAGTCACTCCTGATTCACTCACCGGGCACTCTTTATTCACTCCCAAGTCAATACTTATACACTCCCACTCAGTCACTCCAGGTTCACTGCCCAGTCACTTCGTCACGCCTTCAATTTAAAAAAATTTCAGAATTTTTCAAAATTCAAAGAAATTTCACAATTTTCAAAGATTTTCAAAATTTAAAAAAAAAATACCAAATTTTTCAAAATAAAAAAAAATTCAAAATTTTCCAAATAATTTCAAATTTTCATAAAATTTGCAAATTTTGCAAAGATTTTTCAAAATTCCTAAAAATTTCAGAAGTTTTCAATATTCAAAAAAATTCAAAATTCACGTTTTCCTTCAAAGTTTTGTTTTTAAATTGGATAACATGTGAGGGGCTCACAACCAGAGTGGACCAAATCCATCTGCAATAGTTCAGAGATATTGAGCGTTGAGGTTCCCGGGTCACGCTCAGCAACCTTCACATTCCATGTAATGCTATCCGTGGAGTAACGAATGAGTTACGGACTTTGTTACGGGAATGAATAAGTTATCGTCTGCCGAGATTGCATTAATCCACAAACTGACCACTGGTGGACTTGGTCCACGTTCGTTTTCAGCCCCTCATGTAATTCATCCATTTAATCCGCCCATAATTGGATTACATTACATAAGTAATCCACACATATAATCCACGTATTTGCATTACATATGTAATCCATCCATAATTCGATTCCACATGTATTACACACAGATTTGGATTACATACGCAATCAATCCATAATTTGATCACATATGTAATCCACGTATTTGGATCACATGCAATCCATCCACAATTCGATTACGTATGTAATCCACACAGATTTGGATTACGTATGTAATCCATCCATAATTGGATTACATATGTATTCCACACAGATTTGGATTACATATGTAATCAATCCATAATTGGATCACATATGTAATCCACAAAGATTTGGATTACATGTGTAATCCAACCACATTTAGATTACACTTGTACGCCACAGAGATTTGGATTACATATGTAATCCATTCATAATTGGATCACATATGTAATCCATCCATAATTCGATTACATTTCTAATCCACAGATTTGGATTAAATTTGTAATCCATCCATAATTGGAATACACATGTATTCCACACAGATTTGGGTTACGTATGTAATCCATCTATAATTGGAATACATATGCAATCCACACAGATTTGGATTACGTATGTAATCCATCCACAATTGGAATACATATGTAATCCATCCATAATTGGATCACATATGTATTCCACACAGATTTGGGTTACGTATGTAATCCATCTATAATTGGAATACATATGCAATCCACACAGATTTGGATTACGTATGTAATCCATCCACAATTGGAATACATATGTAATCCACACAGATTTGGATTACGTACGTAATCCATCCATAATTGGATCACATATGTAATCCACACAGATTTGGATTACGTATGTAATCCATCCATAATTGGATCACATATGTAATCCACAAAGATTTGGATTACATGTGTAAACCAACCATAATTAGATTACACATGTACTCCACAACGATTTGGATTACGTATGTAACCCATCCATAATCATTTGTAATCCAACCATAATTAGATTACACATGTATTCCACACAGATTTGTATTACGTATGTAATCCATCCATAATTGGATCACATATGTAATCCACAAAATTTGGATTACATGTGCAATCCAACCATAATTAGATTACACATGTACTCCACAGAGATTTGGATTACATATGTAATCCATCCATAATTGGATCACATATGCAATCCATCCATAATTGGATTACATTTGTAATCCATCCATAATTAGATTACACATGTATTCCACAGTATTACGTATGTAATCCATCCATAAATGGAATATATATGTAATCCACACAGATTTGGATTACGTATGTAATCCATCCATAATTGGAATACATATGTAATCCACACAGATTTGGATTACGTATGTAATCCATCCATAATTGGATCACATATGTAATCCACACAGATTTGGATTACGTATGTAATCCAACCATAACTGGATTACATATGTATTCCACAAAGATTTGGATTACATATGTAATCCATCCATAATTGGATCACATATGTAATCCATCCATAATTGGATCACATATGTAATCCACAGAGATTTGGATTACATGTGTAATCCATCCATAATTGGATCACATATCTAATCCATCCATAATTGGATTACATTTGTAATCCACACAGATTTGGATTGCATTTGTAATCCATTCATAATTGGATTACACATGTATTCCACACAGATTTGGATTACGTATGTAATCCATCCATAATTGGAATACATATGTAATCCCCACAGATTTGAATTACGTATGTAATCCATCCATAATTGGAATACATATGTAATCCATCCATAATTGCATTACATTTGTAATCCACACAGATTTGGATTACATTTGCAATCCATCCATAATTGGAATACATTTGTAATGCACACAGATTTGGATTACATTTGTAATCCATCCATAATTGGATTACATTTGTAATCCACACAGATTTGGATTACATTTGTAATCCAATCATAATTGGAATACATATGTAACCCATCCATAATTGGATCACATATATAATCCATTCATAATTGGATTACATTTGTAATCCACACAGATTTGGATTACATTTGTAATCCATAATTGGATTACACATGTATTCCATACAGATTTGCATTACGTATGTAATCCACCCATAATTGGAATACATATGTAATCCACACAGATTTGGATTACGTATGTAATCCATCCATAAATGGAATACATATGTCATCAACACATCCATAATCGGAATACATAAGTAATCCACACAGATTTGGATTACGTATGTAATCCATCCATAATTGGATCACATATGTAATCCACAAAATTTGGATTACATGTGCAATCCAACCATAATTAGATTACACATGTACTCCACAGAGATTTGGATTACATATGTAATTCATCCATAATTGGATCACATATCACTTCTGATAGTCCCAGTCACTCCATATTCACTCACCAGTCACTCCTGATTCACTACCGAGTCACTCTCGAATCAATCCTGAATCACTCGAGTCAACCCAAGTCACTCCTGGTTCACTCCAGTCACTCCATTCAATCCGCAGTCACTCGTTATTCACCCAGTTACTCCTAGTTGACTCCTGAGTCACTCCTGATACACTCCCAATTCACTGGTGATACTCATTATTCTCTCCCGAATCACTCCCGAGTTCCTCTTGATTCACTCCCGACTCATTCCATATTCACTCTTTGTTCACTCACGAGTCACTCCTATTTCACTCGCCAGTCACTGATTCACTCCTAATTCACTGCCTAGTCACTTTTGGTTCACTCCTAATTCACAAATGATTCACTCCTGATACAATCACAAGCCACTCCTGATGCACTGAATCATTCCCGAAACACTCCAATCACTCTTGAATCAGTCACTCCTTATTAACCACCTAGTCGTTCCAGATTCACCCCGAGTCACTCCCGATTCACTCAAGAGTCACTCCCGAGCCACTCCTGATTCACTCAAGAGTCACTCCCGAGTCTGCTGATTCACTTGCAATCCACTCCTGATTCACTCTTCATCCATTTGCTAGTCAATCCTGATTTACTCCCAAGTCACTCATGGTTCACTCCCACTTCCGATTAGCCATAAAAACAAACCTAATTCACTCCCAAGTCACCCAGATTCACTCCCAATTCACTCTCCACTCACTCCTGATTCACTGCCCAGTCACATTTCAAACCCCAGACACTCATTATTTCACTGATTAATTTTAAAAAATTAAAAATTATCTAAAATTTTCAAAATTTTCCAAAATTCAAAAGCATTTCAAAATTTCCAAATGTTTAAAAATTAAAAAAAATAAAATTTCAAAAAAATTTAAAATTCAAGCAATTTCAAAATTTTAGAAAATTTTTCAAATTAAAAAAAAAAATTAAAATTACTAAAAATTCAAAAAAAAATTTCAAAATTTTTCAGAATAGAATTTATCAAAAATTAAAAAAAAATAAAATTCAAAAAAAATTTCAAAACTTTTCAAATTTCAAAAATACAAAAATTTCAAAATATTTAAGTTTTATCAAATAGGAAAAATTTCAAAATTTTAAATAATTTTCAACATTTATCAAAATTCCAAAAAATTTCAAAATTTTGCAAAATTAAAAACTCAATTTTTCAAAATGAAAAGAATTCAAAATATTCAAAATATCATTAATTTCGAAATTAAAAAAAATTCCAAAATTTTTTAAAATCCAAAAAAATTTCAGGATTTTGAAAAAAATTTTAAATCAAAAAATTTCGAAATTTCCAAAATTTTCAATATTTTTCAAAATCCTAATCGAAAGCTTTCGAAATAGACAAAAATTTTAAAATTTTCAAAATTCATAAAAATTTAAAATTTAAATATTCAAAAATAATTTAAATTAAAAAAATGTCAAAATTCAAAAAAATAAAAAATTTTTATAATTGAAAAATTTCAAAACTTTCAAAATTCCAAAAATTTTCATAATTTTAATTTTGAAAATTTTGAAAATTCTGCAATTTTTTTTCAATTTTGAAAAATTTTGAAATTTTTTTCAATTTTTTTAATTTTTTGGTTTTTGAAAATGTTTTGATTATTAAATTTTTTTGTTTTGAAAATTTTTTAAAATACCAATAATTTCGAAATTGGAAAAAATTCCAAAAATTTTCAGAATTTTCAGAAATTAAAAAAAAAAAAATTTGGAAATTTCCAAAATTTTCAATATTTTTCAAAATCCAAATCGAAAGCTTTTGAAATACACAAAGATTTTTAATTTTCAAAATTCAGAAAAATTTAAAAACTTTCATAATTCAAAAAATTTTCTGAAAATTAAAAAAAAATTCAAAATTAAAAAAAAATTCAAAATTCAAAAAATATTTTAAAATTTTTCAAAATTCCAAAAATTTTCTTATAATTTCAAAAGTAAAAAAAAATTAAATTTTTCAAAATTAAAAATAATTCAAAATTTTTGAAAATGAAAAAATTCAAAATTTTTCAAAAAACCAAAAATTTCGAAATTCAAAAAAAATTCCAAAATTTTTTAAAATCCAAAAAATATTTCAGGATTTACAAAAAAATTTTTAAATCAAAAAATTTCGAAATTTCCAAAATTTTCAAAATTTTTCAAAATCCTAATCGAAAGCTTTCGAAATAGACAAAAATTTTAAAATTTTCAAAATTCAGAAAAATTTAAAACTTCAAAATTCAAAAAAATTTTAAATTAAAAAATGTCAAAATTCAAAAAAATAAAAAATTTTCATAATTGAAAAATTTCAAAATTTTCAAAATTCCAAAAATTTTCATAATTTTAATTTTGAAGATTTTGAAAATTCTGAAAATTTTTTTAATTTTGAAAAATTTTGAAATTTTTTTCAATTTTGAAAATTTTTAAAATTTTTTTGCTTTTGAAAATGCTTTGATTATTAAATTTTTTTGTTTTCAAAATTTTTCAAAATTTAAATAAATTCGAAATTTCTCAAAATACCAATAATTTCGAAATTGAAAAAAATTCCAAAAATTTTTCAGAATTTTCAGAAATTTAAAAAAAAAATGGAAATTTCCAAAATTTTCAATATTTTTCAAAATCCAAATCGAAAGCTTTTGAAATACACAAAAATTTTAAATTTTCAAAATTCAGAAAAATTTAAAAACTTTCATAATTAAAAAAAAAATTTTGAAAATTAAAAAAAATTTCAAAATCACAAAAAAATTCAAAATTCAAAAAATATTTCAAAAATTTTCAAAATTCCAAAATTTTTTTTAAATTTTCAAAAGTAAAAAAAAATAAATTTTTCAAAATTAAAAATAATTCAAAATTTTTGAAAATGAAAAAATTCAAAATTTTTCAAAATACCAAAAATTTCGAAATTGAAAAAAAATTCCAAAATTTTTTAAAATCCAAAAAATATTTCAGGATTTTCAAAAAATTTTTTAAATCAAAAAATTTCGAAATTTCCATAATTTTCAATATTTTTCAAAATCCTAATCGAAAGCTTTCGAAATAGACAAACATTTTAAAATTTTCAAAATACCAAAAATTTCGAAATTAAAAAAAATTCCAAAATTTTTTTTAAATTTTCAAAATTAAAAAAAAATTAAATTTTTCAAAATTAAAAACAACTCAAAATTTTTCAAAATTAAAAAAATTCAAAATTTTCAAAATACCAATAATTTGGAAATTAAAAAAAATTCCAAAATTTTTTAAAATCCAAAAAAATTTCAGGGTTTTGAAAAAAAAAATTAAATAAAAAAATTTCGAAATTTTCAAAATTTTCAATATTTTTCAAAATCCTAATCGAAAGCTTTCGAAATAGACAAAAATTTTAAAATTTTCAAAATTCATAAAAATTTAAAACTTCAAAATTAAAAAAAAAATTAAATGAAAAAAATGTCAAAATTCAAAAAAGTAAAAAATTTTCATCAAAAAATTTCAAAATTTTCAAAATTCCAAAAATTTTCATAATTTTAATTTTGAAAATTTTGAGAATTCTGAATATTTTTTTCACTTTTGAAAAATTTTGAAATTTTTTTCAATTTTGAAAATTTTGAAAATTTTTTTTGTTTTGAAATTTTTTGATTATTAAATTTTTTGTTTTGAAAATTTTTCAAAATTCTTCAAAATTCAAAATTTTTCAAAATACCAAATATTTCGAAATTGAAAAAAATTCCAAAAATTTTCTGAATTTTCGAAACATTTTTAAATAAAAAAATTTGGAAGTTTCCAAAATTTTCAATATTTTTCAAAATCCAAGTCGAAAGCTTTTGAAATACACAAAAATCTTAAATTTTTCATAAATCAGAAAAATTTAAAAATTTTGAAAATTAAAAAAAAATTTTCAAAATTAAAAAAAAATTCAAAATCCAAAAAATATTTTAAAAATTTTCAAAATTCCAAAAATATTCTTAAATTTTCAAAAGTAAAAAAAAATTAAACTTTTCAAAATTAAAAATAATTCAAAATTTTTGAAAATGAAAAAATTGAGAATTTTTCAAAATACCAAAAATTTCGAAATTGAAAAAAAATTCCAAAATTTTTTAAAATCCAAAAAATATATCAGGATTTTCAAAAAATTTTTTAAATCAAAAAATTTCGAAATTTCCAAAATTTTCAATGTTTTTCAAAATCCTAATCGAAAGCTTTCGAAATAGACAAACATTTTAAAATTTTCAAAATACCAAAAATTTCGAAATTAAAAAAAATTCCAAAAATTTTTTTAAATTTGCAAAATTAAAAAAAAATTAAATTTTTCAAAATTAAAAACAACTCAAAATTTTTCAAAATTAAAAAAATTCAAAATTTTCAAAATACCAATAATATGGAAATTAAAAAAAATTCCAAAATTTTTTAAAATCCAAAAAAATTTCAGTGTTTTGAAAAATAAATTTAAATCAAAGAATATCGAAATTTCCAAATTTTCAATATTTTTCAAAATCCTCATCGAAATCTTTCGAAATAGACAAAAATTTTAAAATTTTCAAAACTCAGAAAAATTTAAAACTTCAAAATTAAAAAAAAAATTAAATAAAAAAATGTCAAAATTCAAAAAAAATAAAAAATTTTCATAATTAAAGAATTTCAAAATTTTCAAAATTCCAAAAATTTTCATAATTTTAATTTTGAAAATTTTGAGAATTCTGAATATTTTTTCAATTTTGAAAAATTTTGAAATTTTTTTCAATTTTAAAAATTTTGAAAATTTTTTTTCTTATGAAAATGTTTTGATTATTAAATTTTATGTTTCGAAAATTTTTCAAAATTCTTCAAAATTCATAATTTTTCAAAATACCAAATATTTCGAAATTGAAAAAAATTCCAAAAATTTTCTGAATTTTCAAAACATTTTTAATAAAAAAATTTGGAAGTTTCCAAAATTTTCAATATTTTTCAAAATCCAAATCGAAAGCTTTTGAAATACACAAAAATTTTAAATTTTCAAAATTCAGAAAAATTTAAAAATTTTCAAAATTCAAAAAAATTTTGAAAAAAAAAAAAACAAAATTAAAAAAATTCAACATTCAATAAATATTTCAAAATTAAAAAAAATTAAATTTTTCAAAATTAAAAACAATCGAAATTTTTCAAAATTAAAAAACTTCAAAATTTTTCAAAATACCAAAAATTTCGAAATTGAAAAAAAATTCCAAAATTTTTTAAAATCCAAAAAAATTTCAGGATTTTGAAAAAAATTTTAAATCAAAAAATTTCGAAATTTCCAAAATTTTCAATATTTTTCAAAATCCTAATCGAAAGCTTTCAAAATAGACAAAAATTTTAAAATTTTCAAAATTCAGAAAAATTTAAAATTTAAATATTCAAAAAAATTTTAAATTAAAAAAATGTCAAAATTCAAAAAAATAAAAAATTTTCATACTTGAAAAATTTCAAAACTTTCAAAATTCCAAAAATTTTCATAATTTTTATTTTGAAAATTTTGAAAATTCTGAAAATTTTTTTCAATTTTGAAAAATTTTGAAATTTTTTTAAATTTTTAAAATTTTTTGGTTTTGAAAATGTTTTGATTATTAAATTTTTATTTTTGAAAATTTTGCAAAATTTAAAAAAATTCAAAATTTTTGAAAGTACCAATAATTTCGAAATTGAAAAAAATTCCAAAAATTTTCAGAATTTTCAGAAATTAAAAAAAAAAAAATTTGGAAATTTCCAAAATTTTCAATATTTTTCAAAATCCAAATCGAAAGCTTTTGAAATACACAAAGATTTTAAATTTTCAAAATTCAGAAAAATTTAAAAACTTTCATAATTCAAAAAAAATTTTTGAAAATTAAAAAAAATTTCAAAATAAAAAAAAATTCAAAATTCAAAAAATACTTTAAAAATTTTCAAAATTCCAAAAATTTTCTTATATTTTCAAAAGTAAAAAGAAATTAAATTTTTCAAAATTAAAAATAATTCAAAATTTTTGAAAATGAAAAAATTCAAAATTTTTCAAAATACCACAAATTTCGAAATTGAAAAAAAATTCCAAAATTTTTTAAAATCGAAAAAATATTTCAGGATTTTCAAAAAATTTTTTAAATCAAAAAATTTCGAAATTTCCAAAATTTTCAAAATTTTTCAAAACCCTAATCGAAAGCTTTCGAGATAGACAAAAATTTTGAAAAATTTTCAAAATTCAGAAAAATTTAAAACTTCAAAATTCAAAAAAATTTTAAATTAAAAAAATGTCAAAATTAAAAAAAATAAAAAATTTTCATAATTAAAAAATTTCAAAATTCCAAAAATTTTCATAATTTTAATTTTGAAATTTTTGAAAATTCTGAAAATTTTTTTCAATTTTGAAAAATTTTGAAATTTTTTTCGAATTTTTAAATTTTTTGGTTTTGAAAATGTTTTGATTATTAAATTTTTTTTTGAAAATTTTTCAAAATTTAAAAAAATTAAAAATTTTTCAAAATACCAATAATTTCGAAATTGAAAAAATTCCAAAAATTTTCAGAATTTTCAGAAATTAAAAAAAAAAATTTGGAAATTTCCAAAATTTTCAATATTTTTCAAAATCCAAATCGAAAGCTTTTGAAATACACAAAGATTTTAAATTTTCAAAATTCAGAAAAATTTAAAAACTTTCATAATTCAAAAAAAATTTTTGAAAATTAAAAAAAAAATTCAAAATTAAAAAAAAATTCAAAATTCAAAAAATATTTTAAAAATTTTCAAAATTCCAAAAATTTTCTTATAATTTCAAAAGTAAAAAAAAATTAAAATTTTCAAAATTAAAAATAATTCAAAATTTTTGAAAATGAAAAAATTCAAAATTTTTCACAATACCAAAAATTTCGAAATTGAAAAAAAATTCCAAAATTTTTTAAAATCCAAAAAATATTTCAGGATTTTCAAAAAATTTTTTAAATCAAAAAATTTCGAAATTTCCAAAATTTTCAAAATTTTTCAAAATCCTAATCGAAAGCTTTCGAAATAGACAAAAATTTTAAAATTTTCAAAATTCAGAAAAATTTTAAACTTTTCAAAATTCAAAAAAAAATTTAAATTAAAAAAAATGTCAAAATTAAAAACAAATCAAAAATTTTTATAATTAAAACATTTTAAACTTTCAAAATTCCAAAAATTTTCATAATTTTAATTTTGAAAATTTTTGAAAATTCTGAAATTTTTTTTCAATTTTGAAAAATTTTGAAATTTTTTTCCATTTTGAAAATTTTTTAAATTTTTTGATTTTGAAAATGTTTTGTTTAAATATTTTGTTTTGAAAATTTTTCAAAATTTTTCAAAATTCAAAATTTTTCAAAATACCAAAAATTTCGAAATTGAAAAAAATTCCAAAAATTTTCTGAATTTTCAAAGCATTTTTAAATAAAAAAATTTGGAAATTTCCAAAAATTTTCAATATTTTTCAAAATCCAAGTCGAAAGCTTTTGAAATACACAAAAATCTTAAATTTTTCATAAATCAGAAAAATTTAAAAATTTTCAAAATTAAAAAAAAAATTTTGAAAATTAAAAAAAATTTTCAAAATTAAAAAAAAATTCAAAATCCAAAAAATATTTTAAAAATTTTCAAAATTCCAAAAATTTTCATAAATTTTCAAAAGTAAAAAAAAATTAAATTTTTCAAAATTAAAAATAATTCAAAATTTTTGAAAATGAAAAAATTGAAAATTTTTCAAAATACCGAAAATTTCGAAATTAAAAAAAAATTCCAAAATTTTTTAAAATCGAAAAAACATTTCAGGATTTTCAAAAAATTTTTTAAATCAAAAAATTTCTAAATTTCCAAAATTTTCAATATTTTTCTAAATCCTAATCGAAAGCTTTCGAAATAGACAAAAATTTTAAAATTTTCAAAATTCAGAAAAATTTAAAACTTCAAAATTCAGAAAAATTTTAAATTAAAAAAATGTCAAAATTCAAAAAAATAAAAAATTTTCATAATTAAAAAATTTCAAAATTTTCAAAATTCCAAAAATTGTCATAATATTAATTTTGAAAATTCTGAAAATTTTTTTCAATTTTGAAAAATTTTGAAATTTTTTTCAATTTTGAAAATTTTTAAAATTTTTTGGTTTTGAAAATGTTTTGATTATTAAATTTTTTTGTTTAGAAAATTTTTCAAAATTTAAAAAAATTCAATATTTTTCAAAATACCAATAATTTCGAAATTGAAAAAAATTCTAAAAATTTTCAGAATTTTCAGAAATTTAAAAAAAAATTTGGAAATTTCCAAAATTTTCAATATTTTTCAAAATCCAAATCGAAAGCTTTTGAAATACACAAAAATTTTAAATTTTCAAAATTCAGAAAAATTTAAAAATTTTCAAAATTCAAAAAAATTTTCAAAATAAAAAAAAAACGAAATTAAAAAAATTCAAAATTCAATAAATATTTCAAAATTAAAAAAAATTAAATTTTTCAAAATTAAAAACAATTGAAATTTTTCAAAATTAAAAAACTTCAAAATTTTTCAAAATACCAAAAATTTCGAAATTGAAAAAAAATTCCAAAATTTTTTAAAATCCAAAAAAATTTCAGGATTTTCAGAAAATTGTTTAAATCAAAAAATTTCGAAATTTCCATAATTTTCAATATTTTCCAAATCCAAATCGTAAGCTTTTTAAATACACAAAAATCTTAAATTTTCATAATTCAGAAAAAGTTAAAAAATTTCAAAATTCAAAAAAAAATTTTGAAAATTGAAAAAAAATTTCAAAATTAAAAAAAAATTCAAAATCCAAAAAATATTTTAAAAATTTTCAAAATTCCAAAAATTTTCTTAAATTTTCGAAAGTAAAAAAAAATTAAATTTTTCAAAATTAAAAATAATTCAAAATTTTTGAAAATGAAAAAATTCAAAATTTTTCAAAATACCAAAAATTTCGAAATTGAAAAAAAATTCCAAAATTTTTTAAAATCGAAAAAATATTTCATGATTTTCAAAAAATTTTTTAAATATAAAAATTTCGAAATTTCCAAAATTTTCAATATTTTTCAAAATCCTAATCGAAAGCTTTCGAAATAGACAAAAAATTTTAAAATTTTCAATATTCAGAAAAATTTAAAACTTCAAAATTCAAAAAAATTTTAAATTAAAAAAATGTCAAAATTCAAAAAAATAAAAAATTTTCATAATTAAAAAATTTCAAAATTTTCAAAATTCCAAAAATTTTCATAATTTTAATTTTGAAAATTTTGAAAATTCTGAAAATTTTTTTCAATTTTGAAAAATTTTGAAATTTTTTTCAATTTTGAAAATTTTTAAAATTTTTTGGTTTTGAAAATGTTTTGATTATTAAATTTTTTTGTTCAGAAAATTTTTCAAAATTTAAATAAATTCGAAATTTCTCAAAATACCAATAATTTCGAAATTGAAAAAAATTCCAAAAATTTTTCTGAATTTTGAAAATTTAAAATTTTTGTGTATTTCAAAAGCTTTCGATTTGGATTTTGAAAAATATTGAAAATTTTGGAAATTTCCATTTTTTTTTTAAATTTCTGAAAATTATGAAAAATTTTTGGAATTTTTTTCAATTTCGAAATTATTGGTATTTTGAGAAATTTCGAATTTATTTAAATTTTGAAAAATTTTGAAAACAAAAAAATTTAATAATCAAAGCATTTTCAAAAGCTAAAAAATTTTAAAAATTTTCAAAATTGAAAAAAATTTCAAAATTTTTCAAAATTAAAAAAATTTTCAGAATTTTCAAAATCTTCAAAATTAAAATTATGAAAATTTTTGGAATTTTGAAAATTTTGAAATTTTTCAATTATGAAAATTTTTTATTTTTTTGAATTTTGACATTTTTTAATTTAAAATTTTTTTGAATTTTGAAGTTTTAAATTTTTCTGAATTTTGAAAATTTTAAAATTTTTGTCTATTTCGAAAGCTTTCGATTAGGATTTTGAAAAATTTTGAAAATTTTGGAAATTTCGAAATTTTTTGATTTAAAAATTTTTTTGTAAATCCTGAAATATTTTTTGGATTTTAAAAAATTTTGGAATTTTTTTTGAATTTCGAAATTTTTGGTTTTTTGAAAAATTTTGAATTTTTTCATTTTCAAAAATTTTGAATTATTTTTAATTTTGAAAAATTTAATTTTTTTTTACTTTTGAAATTATAAGAAAATTTTTGGAATTTTGAAAAATTTTAAAATATTTTTTGAATTTTGAATTTTTTTTTAATTTTGAATTTTTTTTTAATTTTCAGAAAATTTTTTGAATTATGAAAGTTTTTAAATTTTTCTGAATTTTGAAAATTAAAAATCTTTGTGTATTTCAAAAGCTTTCGATTTGGATTTTGAAAAATATTGAAAATTTTGGAAATTTCCAAATTTTTTTTTTTTTAATTTCTGAAAATTCTGAAAATTTTTGGAATTTTTTCCAATTTCGAAATTATTGGTATTTTAAAAAATTTTCAAAACAAAAAAATTTAATAATCAAAACATTTTCAAAAACCAAAAAATTAAAAAAATTGAAAAAAAATTGCAGTATTTTCAAAATTTTCAAAATTAAAATTATGAAAATTTTTGGAATTTTGAAAGTTTTGAAATTTTTCAATTATAAAAATTTTTTATTTTTTTGAATTTTGACATTTTTTTAATTTAAATTATTTTTGAATATTTAAATTTTAAATTTTTCTGAATTTTGAAAATTTTAAAATTTTTTGGTTTTGAAAATGGTTTGATTATTAAATTTTTATTTTTGAAAATTTTTCAAAATTTTAAAAAATTCAAAATTTTTTAAAATACCAATAATTTCGAAATTGAAAACAAATCCAAAAATTTTCACAATTTTCAGAAATAAAAAAAATTTGGAAATTTCCAAAATTTTCAATATTTTTCAAAATCCAAATCGAAAGCTTTTGAAATACAAAAAGATTTTAAATTTTCAAAATTCAGAAAAATTTAAAAACTTTCATAATTCAAAAAAAATTTTTGAAAATTATAAAAAAAATTCAAAATTAAAAAAAAATTCAAAATTCAAAAAATATTTTAAAAATTTTCAAAATTCCATAAATTTTCTTATAATTTCAAAAGTAAAAAAAAATTAAATTTTTCAAAATTAAAAATAATTCAAAATTTTTGAAAATGAAAAAATTCAAAATTTTTCAAAATACCAAAAATCTCGAAATTGAAAAAAAATTCCAAAATTTTTTAAAATCCAAAAAATATTTCAGGATTTTCAAAAAATTTTTTAAATCAAAAAATTTCGAAATTTCCAAAATTTTCAAAATTTTTCAAAATCCTAATCGAAAGCTTTCGAAATAGACAAAAATTTTAAAATTTTCAAAATTCAGAAAAATTTAAAACTTTTCAAAATTCACAAAAAAATTTAAATTAAAAAAAATGTCAAAATTAAAAAAAAAATCAAAAATTTTTATAATTAAAAAATTTTAAACTTTCAAAATTCCAAAAATTTTCATAATTTTAATTTTGAAAATTTTTGAAAATTCTGAAATTTTTTTTCAATTTTGAAAAATTTTGAAATTTTTTTCAATTTTGAAAATTTTTTAAATTTTTTGGTTTTGAAAATGTTTTGTTTATTTTGTTTTGAAAATTTTTCGAAATTTTTCAAAATACCAAAAATTTCGAAATTGAAAAAAATTCCAAAAATTTCGAAATTGAAAAAAATTCCAAAAATTTTCTGAATTTTCAAAGCATTTTTAAATAAAAAAATTTGGAAATTTCCAAAATTTTCAATATTTTTCAAAATCCAAGTCGAAAGCTTTTGAAATACACAAAAATCTTAAATTTTTCATAAATCAGAAAAATTTAAAAATTTTGAAAATTAAAAAAAAATTTTCAAAATTAAAAAAAAATTCAAAATCCAAAAAATATTTTAAAAATTTTCAAAATTCCAAAAATATTCTTAAATTTTCAAAAGTAAAAAAAAATTAAACTTTTCAAAATTAAAAATAATTCAAAATTTTTGAAAATGAAAAAATTGAGAATTTTTCAAAATACCAAAAATTTCGAAATTGAAAAAAAATTCCAAAATTTTTTAAAATCCAAAAAATATATCAGGATTTTCAAAAAATTTTTTAAATCAAAAAATTTCGAAATTTCCAAAATTTTCAATGTTTTTCAAAATCCTAATCGAAAGCTTTCGAAATAGACAAACATTTTAAAATTTTCAAAATACCAAAAATTTCGAAATTAAAAAAAATTCCAAAAATTTTTTTAAATTTTCAAAATTAAAAAAAAATTAAATTTTTCAAAATTAAAAACAACTCAAAATTTTTCAAAATTAAAAAAATTCAAAATTTTCAAAATACCAATAATTTGGAAATTAAAAAAAATTCCAAAATTTTTTAAAATCCAAAAAAATTTCAGTGTTTTGAAAAATAAATTTAAATCAAAGAATATCGAAATTTCCAAAATTTTCAATATTTTTCAAAATCCTCATCGAAAGCTTTCGAAATAGACAAAAATTTTAAAATTTTCAAAACTCAGAAAAATTTAAAACTTCAAAATTAAAAAAAAAATTAAATAAAAAAATGTCAAAATTCAAAAAAAATAAAAAATTTTCATAATTAAAGAATTTCAAAATTTTCAAAATTCCAAAAATTTTCATAATTTTAATTTTGAAAATTTTGAGAATTCTGAATATTTTTTCAATTTTGAAAAATTTTGAAATTTTTTTCAATTTTAAAAATTTTGAAAATTTTTTTTCTTATGAAAATGTTTTGATTATTAAATTTTATGTTTCGAAAATTTTTCAAAATTCTTCAAAATTCATAATTTTTCAAAATACCAAATATTTCGAAATTGAAAAAAATTCCAAAAATTTTCTGAATTTTCAAAACATTTTTAATAAAAAAATTTGGAAGTTTCCAAAATTTTCAATATTTTTCAAAATCCAAATCGAAAGCTTTTGAAATACACAAAAATTTTAAATTTTCAAAATTCAGAAAAATTTAAAAATTTTCAAAATTCAAAAAAATTTTGAAAAAAAAAAAAACAAAATTAAAAAAATTCAACATTCAATAAATATTTCAAAATTAAAAAAAATTAAAATTTTCAAAATTAAAAACAATCGAAATTTTTCAAAATTAAAAAACTTCAAAATTTTTCAAAATACCAAAAATTTCGAAATTGAAAAAAAATTCCAAAATTTTTTAAAATCCAAAAAAATTTCAGGATTTTGAAAAAAATTTTAAATCAAAAAATTTCGAAATTTCCAAAATTTTCAATATTTTTCAAAATCCTAATCGAAAGCTTTCAAAATAGACAAAAATTTTAAAATTTTCAAAATTCAGAAAAATTTAAAATTTAAATATTCAAAAAAATTTTAAATTAAAAAAATGTCAAAATTCAAAAAAATAAAAAATTTTCATACTTGAAAAATTTCAAAACTTTCAAAATTCCAAAAATTTTCATAATTTTTATTTTGAAAATTTTGAAAATTCTGAAAATTTTTTTCAATTTTGAAAAATTTTGAAATTTTTTTAAATTTTTAAAATTTTTTGGTTTTGAAAATGTTTTGATTATTAAATTTTTATTTTTGAAAATTTTGCAAAATTTAAAAAAATTCAAAATTTTTGAAAGTACCAATAATTTCGAAATTGAAAAAAATTCCAAAAATTTTCAGAATTTTCAGAAATTAAAAAAAAAAATTTGGAAATTTCCAAAATTTTCAATATTTTTCAAAATCCAAATCGAAAGCTTTTGAAATACACAAAGATTTTAAATTTTCAAAATTCAGAAAAATTTAAAAACTTTCATAATTCAAAAAAAATTTTTGAAAATTAAAAAAAATTTCAAAATAAAAAAAAATTCAAAATTCAAAAAATACTTTAAAAATTTTCAAAATTCCAAAAATTTTCTTATATTTTCAAAAGTAAAAAGAAATTAAATTTTTCAAAATTAAAAATAATTCAAAATTTTTGAAAATGAAAAAATTCAAAATTTTTCAAAATACCACAAATTTCGAAATTGAAAAAAAATTCCAAAATTTTTTAAAATCGAAAAAATATTTCAGGATTTTCAAAAAATTTTTTAAATCAAAAAATTTCGAAATTTCCAAAATTTTCAAAATTTTTCAAAACCCTAATCGAAAGCTTTCGAGATAGACAAAAATTTTGAAAAATTTTCAAAATTCAGAAAAATTTAAAACTTCAAAATTCAAAAAAATTTTAAATTAAAAAAATGTCAAAATTAAAAAAAATAAAAAATTTTCATAATTAAAAAATTTCAAAATTCCAAAAATTTTCATAATTTTAATTTTGAAATTTTTGAAAATTCTGAAAATTTTTTTCAATTTTGAAAAATTTTGAAATTTTATTCGAATTTTTAAATTTTTTGGTTTTGAAAATGTTTTGATTATTAAATCTTTTTTTGAAAATTTTTCAAAATTTAAAAAAATTAAAAATTTTTCAAAATACCAATAATTTCGAAATTGAAAAAATTCCAAAAATTTTCAGAATTTTCAGAAATTAAAAAAAAAAATTTGGAAATTTCCAAAATTTTCAATATTTTTCAAAATCCAAATCGAAAGCTTTTGAAATACACAAAGATTTTAAATTTTCAAAATTCAGAAAAATTTAAAAACTTTCATAATTCAAAAAAAATTTTTGAAAATTAAAAAAAAAATTCAAAATTAAAAAAAAATTCAAAATTCAAAAAATATTTTAAAAATTTTCAAAATTCCAAAAATTTTCTTATAATTTCAAAAGTTAAAAAAAATTAAAATTTTCAAAATTAAAAATAATTCAAAATTTTTGAAAATGAAAAAATTCAAAATTTTTCACAATACCAAAAATTTCGAAATTGAAAAAAAATTCCAAAATTTTTTAAAATCCAAAAAATATTTCAGGATTTTCAAAAAATTTTTTAAATCAAAAAATTTCGAAATTTCCAAAATTTTCAAAATTTTTCAAAATCCTAATCGAAAGCTTTCGAAATAGACAAAAATTTTAAAATTTTCAAAATTCAGAAAAATTTTAAACTTTTCAAAATTCAAAAAAAAATTTAAATTAAAAAAAATGTCAAAATTAAAAACAAATCAAAAATTTTTATAATTAAAACATTTTAAACTTTCAAAATTCCAAAAATTTTCATAATTTTAATTTTGAAAATTTTTGAAAATTCTGAAATTTTTTTTCAATTTTGAAAAATTTTGAAATTTTTTTCCATTTTGAAAATTTTTTAAATTTTTTGATTTTGAAAATGTTTTGTTTAAATATTTTGTTTTGAAAATTTTTCAAAATTTTTCAAAATTCAAAATTTTTCAAAATACCAAAAATTTCGAAATTGAAAAAAATTCCAAAAATTTTCTGAATTTTCAAAGCATTTTTAAATAAAAAAATTTGGAAATTTCCAAAAATTTTCAATATTTTTCAAAATCCAAGTCGAAAGCTTTTGAAATACACAAAAATCTTAAATTTTTCATAAATCAGAAAAATTTAAAAATTTTCAAAATTAAAAAAAAAATTTTGAAAATTAAAAAAAATTTTCAAAATTAAAAAAAATTCAAAATCCAAAAAATATTTTAAAAATTTTCAAAATTCCAAAAATTTTCATAAATTTTCAAAAGTAAAAAAAAATTAAATTTTTCAAAATTAAAAATAATTCAAAATTTTTGAAAATGAAAAAATTGAAAATTTTTCAAAATACCGAAAATTTCGAAATTAAAAAAAAATTCCAAAATTTTTTAAAATCGAAAAAACATTTCAGGATTTTCAAAAAATTTTTTAAATCAAAAAATTTCTAAATTTCCAAAATTTTCAATATTTTTCTAAATCCTAATCGAAAGCTTTCGAAATAGACAAAAATTTTAAAATTTTCAAAATTCAGAAAAATTTAAAACTTCAAAATTCAGAAAAATTTTAAATTAAAAAAATGTCAAAATTCAAAAAAATAAAAAATTTTCATAATTAAAAAATTTCAAAATTTTCAAAATTCCAAAAATTGTCATAATTTTAATTTTGAAAATTCTGAAAATTTTTTTCAATTTTGAAAAATTTTGAAATTTTTTTCAATTTTGAAAATTTTTAAAATTTTTTGGTTTTGAAAATGTTTTGATTATTAAATTTTTTTGTTTAGAAAATTTTTCAAAATTTAAAAAAATTCAAAATTTTTCAAAATACCAATAATTTCGAAATTGAAAAAAATTCTAAAAATTTTCAGAATTTTCAGAAATTTAAAAAAAAAATTGGAAATTTCCAAAATTTTCAATATTTTTCAAAATCCAAATCGAAAGCTTTTGAAATACACAAAAATTTTAAATTTTCAAAATTCGGAAAAATTTAAAAATTTTCAAAATTCAAAAAAATTTTCAAAATAAAAAAAAAACGAAATTAAAAAAATTCAAAATTCAATAAATATTTCAAAATTAAAAAAAATTAAATTTTTCAAAATTAAAAACAATTGAAATTTTTCAAAATTAAAAAACTTCAAAATTTTTCAAAATACCAAAAATTTCGAAATTGAAAAAAAATTCCAAAATTTTTTAAAATCCAAAAAAATTTCAGGATTTTCAGAAAATTGTTTAAATCAAAAAATTTCGAAATTTCCATAATTTTCAATATTTTTCAAAATCCAAATCGTAAGCTTTTTAAATACACAAAAATCTTAAATTTTCATAATTCAGAAAAAGTTAAAAAATTTCAAAATTCAAAAAAAAATTTTGAAAATTGAAAAAAAATTTCAAAATTCAAAAAAAGTCAAAATTCAAAAAATATTTCAAAAATTTTCAAAATTTTTCAAAATTCCAAAATTTTTTTTTAAATTTTTAAAATTTCAGAAAAATTAAAAAATTTTCAATATTGAAAAATAAATTTCAAAATTCAGATAAAATTTCAAGAATTTTTAAAATTAAAAATTTTCAGAATTTTTCAAAATTCCAAATTTTTTTTTAAATTTTCAAAATAAAAAAAATTAAATTTTGCAAAATTAAAAACAACTCAAAATTTTTCAAAATGAAAAGAATTCAAAATTTTCAAAATATCATTAATTTCGAAATTAAAAAAAAATTCCAAAATTTTTTAAAATCCAAAAAAATTTCAGGATTTTGAAAAAAATTTTAAATCAAAAAATTTCGAAATTTCCAAAATTTTCAATATTTTTCAAAATCCTAATCGAAAGCTTTCGAAATAGACAAAAATTTTAAAATTTTCAAAATTCAGAAAAATTTAAAATTTAAATATTCAAAAAAAATTTAAATTAAAAAAATGTCAAAATGCAAAAAAAATAAAAAATTTTTATAATTGAAAAATTTCAAAACTTTCAAAATTCCAAAAATTTTCATAATTTAAATTTTGAAAATTTTGAAAATTTTTTTCAATTTTGAAAAATTTTGAAATTTTTTTCAATTTTTAAAATTTTTAAAATTTTTTGGTTTTGAAAATGGTTTGATTATTAAATTTTTATTTTTGAAAATTTTTCAAAATTTTAAAAAATTCAAAATTTTTTAAAATACCAATAATTTCGAAATTGAAAAGAAATCCAAAAATTTTCACAATTTTCAGAAATAAAAAAAATTTGGAAATTTCCAAAATTTTCAATATTTTTCAAAATCCAAATCGAAAGCTTTTGAAATACAAAAAGATTTTAAATTTTCAAAATTCAGAAAAATTTAAAAACTTTCATAATTCAAAAAAAATTTTTGAAAATTATAAAAAAAATTCAAAATTAAAAAAAAATTCAAAATTCAAAAAATATTTTAAAAATTTTCAAAATTCCATAAATTTTCTTATAATTTCAAAAGTAAAAAAAAATTAAATTTTTCAAAATTAAAAATAATTCAAAATTTTTGAAAATGAAAAAATTCAAAATTTTTCAAAATACCAAAAATCTCGAAATTGAAAAAAAATTCCAAAATTTTTTAAAATCCAAAAATTATTTCAGGATTTTCAAAAAATTTTTTAAATCAAAAAATTTCGAAATTTCCAAAATTTTCAAAATTTTTCGAAATCCTAATCGAAAGCTTTCGAAATAGACAAAAATTTTAAAATTTTCAAAATTCAGAAAAATTTAAAACTTTTCAAAATTCACAAAAAAATTTAAATTAAAAAAAATGTCAAAATTAAAAAAAAAATCAAAAATTTTTATAATTAAAAAATTTTAAACTTTCAAAATTCCAAAAATTTTCATAATTTTAATTTTGAAAATTTTTGAAAATTCTGAAATTTTTTTTCAATTTTGAAAAATTTTGAAATTTTTTTCAATTTTGAAAATTTTTTAAATTTTTTGGTTTTGAAAATGTTTTGTTTATTTTGTTTTGAAAATTTTTCGAAATTTTTCAAAATACCAAAAATTACGAAATTGAAAAAAATTTCAAAAATTTCGAAATTGAAAAAAATTCCAAAAATTTTCTGAATTTTCAAAGCATTTTTAAATAAAAAAATTTGGAAATTTCCAAATTTTCAATATTTTTCAAAATCCAAGTCGAAAGCTTTTGAAATACACAAAAATCTTAAATTTTTCATAAATCAGAAAAATTTAAAAATTTTGAAAATTAAAAAAAAATTTTCAAAATTAAAAAAAAATTCAAAATCCAAAAAATATTTTAAAAATTTTCAAAATTCCAAAAATTTTCTTAAATTTTCAAAAGTAAAAAAAAATTAAACTTTTCAAAATTAAAAATAATTCAAAATTTTTGAAAATGAAAAAATTGAGAATTTTTCAAAATACCAAAAATTTCGAAATTGAAAAAAAATTCCAAAATTTTTTAAAATCCAAAAAATATATCAGGATTTTCAAAAAATTTTTTAAATCAAAAAATTTCGAAATTTCCAAAATTTTCAATGTTTTTCAAAATCCTAATCGAAAGCTTTCGAAATAGACAAACATTTTAAAATTTTCAAAATACCAAAAATTTCGAAATTAAAAAAAATTCCAAAAATTTTTTTAAATTTTCAAAATTAAAAAGAATTAAATTTTTCAAAATTAAAAACAACTCAAAATTTTTCAAAATTAAAAAAATTCAAAATTTTCAAAATACCAATAATTTGGAAATTAATAAAAATTCCAAATTTTTTTAAAATCCAAAAAAATTTCAGTGTTTTGAAAAATAAATTTAAATCAAAGAATATCGAAATTTCCAAAATTTTCAATATTTTTCAAAATCCTCATCGAAAGCTTTCGAAATAGACAAAAATTTTAAAATTTTAAAAACTCAGAAAAATTTAAAACTTCAAAATTAAAAAAAAAATTAAATAAAAAAATGTCAAAATTCAAAAAAAATAAAAAATTTTCATAATTAAAGAATTTCAAAATTTTCAAAATTCCAAAAATTTTCATAATTTTAATTTTGAAAATTTTGAGAATTCTGAATATTTTTTCAATTTTGAAAAATTTTGAAATTTTTTTCAATTTTAAAAATTTTGAAAATTTTTTTTCTTATGAAAATGTTTTGATTATTAAATTTTATGTTTCGAAAATTTTTCAAAATTCTTCAAAATTCATAATTTTTCAAAATACCAAATATTTCGAAATTGAAAAAAATTCCAAAAATTTTCTGAATTTTGAAAACATTTTTAAATAAAAAAATTTGGAAGTTTCCAAAATTTTCAATATTTTTCAAAATCCAAATCGAAAGCTTTTGAAATACACAAAAATTTTAAATTTTCAAAATTCAGAAAAATTTAAAAATTTTCTAAATTCAAAAAAATTTTGAAAAAAAAAAAAAACAAAATTAAAAAAATTCAACATTCAATAAATATTTCTAAATTAAAAAAAATTAAATTTTTCAAAATTAAAAACAATTGAAATTTTTCAAAATTAAAAAACTTCAAAATTTTTCAAAATACCAAAAATTTCGAAATTGAAAAAAAATTCCAAAATTTTTTAAAATCCAAAAAAATTTCAGGATTTTGAAAAAAATTTTAAATCAAAAAATTTCGAAATTTCCAAAATTTTCAATATTTTTCAAAATCCTAATCGAAAGCTTTCAAAATAGACAAAAATTTTAAAATTTTCAAAATTCAGAAAAATTTAAAATTTAAATATTCAAAAAAATTTTAAATTAAAAAAATGTCAAAATTCAAAAAAATAAAAAATTTTCATACTTGAAAAATTTCAAACCTTTCAAAATTCCAAAAATTTTCATAATTTTTATTTTGAAAATTTTGAAAATTCTGAAAATTTTTTTCAATTTTGAAAAATTTTGAAATTTTTTTAAATTTTTAAAATTTTTTGGTTTTGAAAATGTTTTGATTATTAAATTTTTATTTTTGAAAATTTTGCAAAATTTAAAAAAATTCAAAATTTTTGAAAGTACCAATAATTTCGAAATTGAAAAAAATTCCAAAAATTTTCAGAATTTTCAGAAATTAAAAAAAAAAAAATTTGGAAATTTCCAAAATTTTCAATATTTTTCAAAATCCAAATCGAAAGCTTTTGAAATACACAAAGATTTTAAATTTTCAAAATTCAGAAAAATTTAAAAACTTTCATAATTCAAAAAAAATTTTTGAAAATTAAAAAAAATTTCAAAATAAAAAAAAATTCAAAATTAAAAAAATACTTTAAAAATTTTCAAAATTCCAAAAATTTTCTTATATTTTCAAAAGTAAAAAGAAATTAAATTTTTCAAAATTAAAAATAATTCAAAATTTTTGAAAATGAAAAAATTCAAAATTTTTCAAAATACCACAAATTTCGAAATTGAAAAAAAATTCCAAAATTTTTTTAAATCGAAAAAATATTTCAGGATTTTCAAAAAATTTTTTAAATCAAAAAATTTCGAAATTTCCAAAATTTTCAAAATTTTTCAAAACCCTAATCGAAAGCTTTCGAGATAGACAAAAATTTTGAAAAATTTTCAAAATTCAGAAAAATTTAAAACTTCAAAATTCAAAAAAATTTTAAATTAAAAAAATGTCAAAATTAAAAAAATAAAAAATTTTCATAATTAAAAAATTTCAAAATTTTCAAAATTCCAAAAATTTTCATAATTTTAATTTTGAAATTTTTGAAAATTCTGAAAATTTTTTTCAATTTTGAAAAATTTTGAAATTTTTTTCGAATTTTTAAATTTTTTGGTTTTGAAAATGTTTTGATTATTAAATTTTTTTTGAAAATTTTTCAAAATTTAAAAAAATTAAAAATTCTTCAAAATACCAATAATTTCGAAATTGAAAAAATTCCAAAAATTTTCAGAATTTTCAGAAATTAAAAAAAAAATTTGGAAATTTCCAAAATTTTCAATATTTTTCAAAATCCAAATCGAAAGCTTTTGAAATACACAAAGATTTTAAATTTTCAAAATTCAGAAAAATTTAAAAACTTTCATAATTCAAAAAAAAATTTTGAAAATTAAAAAAAAAATTCAAAATTAAAAAAAAATTCAAAATTCAAAAAATATTTTAAAAATTTTCAAAATTCCAAAAATTTTCTTATAATTTCAAAAGTAAAAAAAAATTAAAATTTTCAAAATTAAAAATAATTCAAAATTTTTGAAAATGAAAAAATTCAAAATTTTTCACAATACCAAAAATTTCGAAATTGAAAAAAAATTCCAAAATTTTTTAAAATCCAAAAAATATTTCAGGATTTTCAAAAAATTTTTTAAATAAAAAAATTTCTAAATTTCCAAAATTTTCAATATTTTTCTAAATCCTAATCGAAAGCTTTCGAAATAGACAAAAATTTTAAAATTTTCAAAATTCAGAAAAATTTAAAACTTCAAAATTCAGAAAAATTTTAAATTAAAAAAATGTCAAAATTCAAAAAAATAAAAAATTTTCATAATTAAAAAATTTCAAATTTTTCAAAATTCCAAAAATTGTCATAATTTTAATTTTGAAAATTCTGAAAATTTTTTTCAATTTTGAAAAATTTTGAAATTTTTTTCAATTTTGAAAATTTTTAAAATTTTTTGGTTTTGAAAATGTTTTGATTATTAAATTTTTTTGTTTAGAAAATTTTTCAAAATTTAAAAAAATTCAAAATTTTTCAAAATACCAATAATTTCGAAATAGAAAAAAATTCTAAAAATTTTCAGAATTTTCAGAAATTTAAAAAAAAATTTGGAAATTTCCAAAATTTTCAATATTTTTCAAAATCCAAATCGAAAGCTTTTGAAATACACAAAAATTTTAAATTTTCAAAATTCAGAAAAATTTAAAAATTTTCAAAATTCAAAAAAATTTTCAAAATAAAAAAAAAACGAAATTAAAAAAATTCAAAATTTAATAAATATTTCAAAATTAAAAAAAATTAAATTTTTCAAAATTAAAAACAATTGAAATTTTTCAAAATTAAAAAACTTCAAAATTTTTCAAAATACCAAAAATTTCGAAATTGAAAAAAAATTCCAAAATTTTTTAAAATCCAAAAAAATTTCAGGATTTTCAGAAAAATTGTTTAAATCAAAAAATTTCGAAATTTCCATAATTTTCAATATTTTTCAAAATCCAAATCGTAAGCTTTTTAAATACACAAAAATCTTAAATTTTCATAATTCAGAAAAAGTTAAAAAATTTCAAAATTCAAAAAAAAATTTTGAAAATTGAAAAAAAAATTCAAAATTCAAAAAAAGTCAAAATTCAAAAAATATTTCAAAAATTTTCAAAATTTTTCAAAATTCCAAAATTTTTTTTTAAATTTTTAAAATTTCAGAAAAATTAAAAAATTTTCAATATTGAAAAATAAATTTCAAAATTCACATAAAATTTCAAGAATTTTCAAAATTAAAAATTTGCAGAATTTTTCAAAATTCCAAATTTTTTTTTAAATTTTCAAAATAAAAAAAATTAAATTTTGCAAAATTAAAAACAACTCAAAATTTTTCAAAATGAAAAGAATTCAAAATTTTCAAAATATCATTAATTTCGAAATTAAAAAAAAATTCCAAAATTTTTTAAAATCCAAAAAAATTTCAGGATTTTGAAAAAAATTTTAAATCAAAAAATTTCGAAATTTCCAAAATTTTCAATATTCTTCAAAATCCTAATCGAAAGCTTTCGAAATAGACAAAAATTTTAAAATTTTCAAAATTCAGAAAAATTTAAAATTTAAATATTCAAAAAAAATTTAAATTAAAAAAATGTCAAAATGCAAAAAAAATAAAAAATTTTTATAATTGAAAAATTTCAAAACTTTCAAAATTCCAAAAATTTTCATAATTTAAATTTTGAAAATTTTGAAAATTTTTTTCAATTTTGAAAAATTTTGAAATTTTTTTCAATTTTTAAAATTTTTAAAATTTTTTGGTTTTGAAAATGGTTTGATTATTAAATTTTTATTTTTGAAAATTTGTCAAAATTTAAAAAAATTCAAAATTTTTGAAAATACCAATAATTTCGAAATTGAAAAAAATTCCAAAAATTTTCAGAATTTTCAGAAATTAAAAAAAAAAATTTGGAAATTTTCAATATTTTTCAAAATCCAAATCGAAAGCTTTTGAAATACACAAAGATTTTAAATTTTCAAAATTCAGAAAAATTTAAAAACTTTCATAATTCAAAAAAAATTTTTGGAAATTAAAAAAAAATTTCAAAATTAAAAAAAATTCAAAATTCAAAAAATACTTTAAAAATTTTCAAAATTCCAAAAATTTTCTTATATTTTCAAAAGTAAAAAAAAAATTAAATTTTTCAAAATTAAAAATAATTCAAAATTTTTGAAAATGAAAAAATTCAAAATTTTTCAAAATACCAAAAATTTCGAAATTGAAAAAAAATTCCAAAATTTTTTAAAATCTAAAAATATTTCAGGATTTTCAAAAAATTTTTTAAATCAAAAAATTTCTAAATTTCCAAAATTTTTCAAAATCCTAATCGAAAGCTTTCGAGATAGACAAAAATTTTAAAATTTTCAAAATTCAGAAAAATTTAAAACTTTTCAAAATTCACAAAAAAATTTAAATTAAAAAAAATGTCAAAATTAAAAAAAAAATCAAAAATTTTTATAATTAAAAAATTTTAAACTTTCAAAATTCCAAAAATTTTCATAATTTTAATTTTGAAAATTTTTGAAAATTCTGAAATTTTTTTTCAATTTTGAAAAATTTTGAAATTTTTTTCAATTTTGAAAATTTTTTAAATTTTTTGGTTTTGAAAATGTTTTGTTTATTTTGTTTTGAAAATTTTTCGAAATTTTTCAAAATACCAAAAATTTCGAAATTGAAAAAAATTCCAAAAATTTCGAAATTGAAAAAAATTCCAAAAATTTTCTGAATTTTCAAAGCATTTTTAAATAAAAAAATTTGGAAATTTCCAAAATTTTCAATATTTTTCAAAATCCAAGTCGAAAGCTTTTGAAATACACAAAAATCTTAAATTTTTCATAAATCAGAAAAATTTAAAAATTTTGAAAATTAAAAAAAAATTTTCAAAATTAAAAAAAAATTCAAAATCCAAAAAATATTTTAAAAATTTTCAAAATTCCAAAAATTTTCTTAAATTTTCAAAAGTAAAAAAAAATTAAACTTTTCAAAATTAAAAATAATTCAAAATTTTTGAAAATGAAAAAATTGAGAATTTTTCAAAATACCAAAAATTTCGAAATTGAAAAAAAATTCCAAAATTTTTTAAAATCCAAAAAATATATCAGGATTTTCAAAAAATTTTTTAAATCAAAAAATTTCGAAATTTCCAAAATTTTCAATGTTTTTCAAAATCCTAATCGAAAGCTTTCGAAATAGACAAACATTTTAAAATTTTCAAAATACCAAAAATTTCGAAATTAAAAAAAATTCCAAAAATTTTTTTAAATTTTCAAAATTAAAAAAAATTAAATTTTTCAAAATTAAAAACAACTCAAAATTTTTCAAAATTAAAAAAATTCAAAATTTTCAAAATACCAATAATTTGGAAATTAATAAAAATTCCAAAATTTTTTAAAATCCAAAAAAATTTCAGTGTTTTGAAAAATAAATTTAAATCAAAGAATATCGAAATTTCCAAAATTTTCAATATTTTTCAAAATCCTCATCGAAAGCTTTCGAAATAGACAAAAATTTTAAAATTTTCAAAACTCAGAAAAATTTAAAACTTCAAAATTAAAAAAAAAATTAAATAAAAAAATGTCAAAATTCAAAAAAAATAAAAAATTTTCAATATTAAAGAATTTCAAAATTTTCAAAATTCCAAAAATTTTCATAATTTTAATTTTGAAAATTTTTAAAATTCTGAATATTTTTTCAATTTTGAAAAATTTTGAAATTTTTTTCAATTTTAAAAATTTTGAAAATTTTTTTTCTTATGAAAATGTTTTGATTATTAAATTTTATGTTTCGAAAATTTTTCAAAATTCTTCAAAATTCATAATTTTTCAAAATACCAAATATTTCGAAATTGAAAAAAATTCCAAAAATTTTCTGAATTTTCAAAACATTTTTAAATAAAAAAATTTGGAAGTTTCCAAAATTTTCAATATTTTTCAAAATCCAAATCGAAAGCTTTTGAAATACACAAAAATTTTAAATTTTCAAAATTCAGAAAAATTTAAAAATTTTCAAAATTCAAAAAAATTTTGAAAAAAAAAAACAAAATTAAAAAAATTCAACATTCAATAAATATTTCAAAATTAAAAAAAATTAAATTTTTCAAAATTAAAAACAATTGAAATTTTTCAAAATTAAAAAACTTCAAAATTTTTCAAAATACCAAAAATTTCGAAATTGAAAAAAAATTCCAAAATTTTTTAAAATCCAAAAAAATTTCAGGATTTTGAAAAAAATTTTAAATCAAAAAATTTCGAAATTTCCAAAATTTTCAATATTTTTCAAAATCCTAATCGAAAGCTTTCAAAATAGACAAAAATTTTAAAATTTTCAAAATTCAGAAAAATTTAAAATTTAAATATTCAAAAAAATTTTAAATTAAAAAAATGTCAAAATTCAAAAAAATAAAAAATTTTCATACTTGAAAAATTTCAAACCTTTCAAAATTCCAAAAATTTTCATAATTTTTATTTTGAAAATTTTGAAAATTCTGAAAATTTTTTTCAATTTTGAAAAATTTTGAAATTTTTTTAAATTTTTAAAATTTTTTGGTTTTGAAAATGTTTTGATTATTAAATTTTTATTTTTGAAAATTTTGCAAAATTTAAAAAAATTCAAAATTTTTGAAAGTACCAATAATTTCGAAATTGAAAAAAATTCCAAAAATTTTCAGAATTTTCAGAAATTTAAAAAAAAAATTGGAAATTTCCAAAATTTTCAATATTTTTCAAAATCCAAATCGAAAGCTTTTGAAATACACAAAAATTTTAAATTTTCAAAATTCAGAAAAATTTAAAAATTTTCAAAATTCAAAAAAATTTTCAAAATAAAAAAAAAACGAAATTAAAAAAATTCAAAATTTAATAAATATTTCAAAATTAAAAAAAATTAAATTTTTCAAAATTAAAAACAATTGAAATTTTTCAAAATTAAAAAACTTCAAAATTTTTCAAAATACCAAAAATTTCGAAATTGAAAAAAAATTCCAAAATTTTTTAAAATCCAAAAAAATTTCAGGATTTTCAGAAAAATTGTTTAAATCAAAAAATTTCGAAATTTCCATAATTTTCAATATTTTTCAAAATCCAAATCGTAAGCTTTTTAAATACACAAAAATCTTAAATTTTCATAATTCAGAAAAAGTTAAAAAATTTCAAAATTCAAAAAAAAATTTTGAAAATTGAAAAAAAAATTCAAAATTCAAAAAAAGTCAAAATTCAAAAAATATTTCAAAAATTTTCAAAATTTTTCAAAATTCCAAAATTTTTTTTTAAATTTTTAAAATTTCAGAAAAATTAAAAAATTTTCAATATTGAAAAATAAATTTCAAAATTCACATAAAATTTCAAGAATTTTCAAAATTAAAAATTTGCAGAATTTTTCAAAATTCCAAATTTTTTTTTAAATTTTCAAAATAAAAAAAATTAAATTTTGCAAAATTAAAAACAACTCAAAATTTTTCAAAATGAAAAGAATTCAAAATTTTCAAAATATCATTAATTTCGAAATTAAAAAAAAATTCCAAAATTTTTTAAAATCCAAAAAAATTTCAGGATTTTGAAAAAAATTTTAAATCAAAAAATTTCGAAATTTCCAAAATTTTCAATATTCTTCAAAATCCTAATCGAAAGCTTTCGAAATAGACAAAAATTTTAAAATTTTCAAAATTCAGAAAAATTTAAAATTTAAATATTCAAAAAAAATTTAAATTAAAAAAATGTCAAAATGCAAAAAAAATAAAAAATTTTTATAATTGAAAAATTTCAAAACTTTCAAAATTCCAAAAATTTTCATAATTTTAATTTTGAAAATTTTGAAAATTTTTTTCAATTTTGAAAAATTTTGAAATTTTTTTCAATTTTTAAAATTTTTAAAATTTTTTGGTTTTGAAAATGGTTTGATTATTAAATTTTTATTTTTGAAAATTTGTCAAAATTTAAAAAAATTCAAAATTTTTGAAAATACCAATAATTTCGAAATTGAAAAAAATTCCAAAAATTTTCAGAATTTTCAGAAATTAAAAAAAAAAATTTGGAAATTTTCAATATTTTTCAAAATCCAAATCGAAAGCTTTTGAAATACACAAAGATTTTAAATTTTCAAAATTCAGAAAAATTTAAAAACTTTCATAATTCAAAAAAAATTTTTGGAAATTAAAAAAAAATTTCAAAATTAAAAAAATTCAAAATTCAAAAAATACTTTAAAAATTTTCAAAATTCCAAAAATTTTCTTATATTTTCAAAAGTAAAAAAAAAATTAAATTTTTCAAAATTAAAAATAATTCAAAATTTTTGAAAATGAAAAAATTCAAAATTTTTCAAAATACCAAAAATTTCGAAATTGAAAAAAAATTCCAAAATTTTTTAAAATCTAAAAATATTTCAGGATTTTCAAAAAATTTTTTAAATCAAAAAATTTCTAAATTTCCAAAATTTTTCAAAATCCTAATCGAAAGCTTTCGAGATAGACAAAAATTTTAAAATTTTCAAAATTCAGAAAAATTTAAAACTTTTCAAAATTCACAAAAAAATTTAAATTAAAAAAAATGTCAAAATTAAAAAAAAAATCAAAAATTTTTATAATTAAAAAATTTTAAACTTTCAAAATTCCAAAAATTTTCATAATTTTAATTTTGAAAATTTTTGAAAATTCTGAAATTTTTTTTCAATTTTGAAAAATTTTGAAATTTTTTTCAATTTTGAAAATTTTTTAAATTTTTTGGTTTTGAAAATGTTTTTTTTATTTTGTTTTGAAAATTTTTCGAAATTTTTCAAAATACCAAAAATTTCGAAATTGAAAAAAATTCCAAAAATTTCGAAATTGAAAAAAATTCCAAAAATTTTCTGAATTTTCAAAGCATTTTTAAATAAAAAAATTTGGAAATTTCCAAAATTTTCAATATTTTTCAAAATCCAAGTCGAAAGCTTTTGAAATACACAAAAATCTTAAATTTTTCATAAATCAGAAAAATTTAAAAATTTTGAAAATTAAAAAAAAATTTTCAAAATTAAAAAAAAATTTTCAAAATTAAAAAAAAATTCAAAATCCAAAAAATATTTTAAAAATTTTCAAAATTCCAAAAATTTTCTTAAATTTTCAAAAGTAAAAAAAAATTAAACTTTTCAAAATTAAAAATAATTCAAAATTTTTGAAAATGAAAAAATTGAGAATTTTTCAAAATACCAAAAATTTCGAAATTGAAAAAAAATTCCAAAATTTTTTAAAATCCAAAAAATATATCAGGATTTTCAAAAAATTTTTTAAATCAAAAAATTTCGAAATTTCCAAAATTTTCAATGTTTTTCAAAATCCTAATCGAAAGCTTTCGAAATAGACAAACATTTTAAAATTTTCAAAATACCAAAAATTTCGAAATTAAAAAAAATTCCAAAAATTTTTTTAAATTTTCAAAATTAAAAAAAATTAAATTTTTCAAAATTAAAAACAACTCAAAATTTTTCAAAATTAAAAAAATTCAAAATTTTCAAAATACCAATAATTTGGAAATTAATAAAAATTCCAAAATTTTTTAAAATCCAAAAAAATTTCAGTGTTTTGAAAAATAAATTTAAATCAAAGAATATCGAAATTTCCAAAATTTTCAATATTTTTCAAAATCCTCATCGAAAGCTTTCGAAATAGACAAAAATTTTAAAATTTTCAAAACTCAGAAAAATTTAAAACTTCAAAATTAAAAAAAAAATTAAATAAAAAAATGTCAAAATTCAAAAAAAATAAAAAATTTTCAATATTAAAGAATTTCAAAATTTTCAAAATTCCAAAAATTTTCATAATTTTAATTTTGAAAATTTTTAAAATTCTGAATATTTTTTCAATTTTGAAAAATTTTGAAATTTTTTTCAATTTTAAAAATTTTGAAAATTTTTTTTCTTATGAAAATGTTTTGATTATTAAATTTTATGTTTCGAAAATTTTTCAAAATTCTTCAAAATTCATAATTTTTCAAAATACCAAATATTTCGAAATTGAAAAAAATTCCAAAAATTTTCTGAATTTTCAAAACATTTTTAAATAAAAAAATTTGGAAGTTTCCAAAATTTTCAATATTTTTCAAAATCCAAATCGAAAGCTTTTGAAATACACAAAAATTTTAAATTTTCAAAATTCAGAAAAATTTAAAAATTTTCAAAATTCAAAAAAATTTTGAAAAAAAAAAACAAAATTAAAAAAATTCAACATTCAATAAATATTTCAAAATTAAAAAAAATTAAATTTTTCAAAATTAAAAACAATTGAAATTTTTCAAAATTAAAAAACTTCAAAATTTTTCAAAATACCAAAAATTTCGAAATTGAAAAAAAATTCCAAAATTTTTTAAAATCCAAAAAAATTTCAGGATTTTGAAAAAAATTTTAAATCAAAAAATTTCGAAATTTCCAAAATTTTCAATATTTTTCAAAATCCTAATCGAAAGCTTTCAAAATAGACAAAAATTTTAAAATTTTCAAAATTCAGAAAAATTTAAAATTTAAATATTCAAAAAAATTTTAAATTAAAAAAATGTCAAAATTCAAAAAAATAAAAAATTTTCATACTTGAAAAATTTCAAACCTTTCAAAATTCCAAAAATTTTCATAATTTTTATTTTGAAAATTTTGAAAATTCTGAAAATTTTTTTCAATTTTGAAAAATTTTGAAATTTTTTTAAATTTTTAAAATTTTTTGGTTTTGAAAATGTTTTGATTATTAAATTTTTATTTTTGAAAATTTTGCAAAATTTAAAAAAATTCAAAATTTTTGAAAGTACCAATAATTTCGAAATTGAAAAAAATTCCAAAAATTTTCAGAATTTTCAGAAATTAAAAAAAAAAAAATTTGGAAATTTCCAAAATTTTCAATATTTTTCAAAATCCAAATCGAAAGCTTTTGAAATACACAAAAATTTTAAATTTTCAAAATTCAGAAAAATTTAAAAATTTTCAAAATTCAAAAAAATTTTCAAAATAAAAAAAAACGAAATTAAAAAAATTCAAAATTCAATAAATATTTCAAAATTAAAAAAAATTAAATTTTTCAAAATTAGAAACAATTGAAATTTTTCAAAATTAAAAAACTTCAAAATTTTTCAAAATACCAAAAATTTCGAAATTGAAAAAAAATTCCAAAATTTTTTAAAATCCAAAAAAATTTCAGGATTTTCAGAAAAATTGTTTAAATCAAAAAATTTCGAAATTTCCATAATTTTCAATATTTTTCAAAATCCAAATCGTAAGCTTTTTAAATACACAAAAATCTTAAATTTTCATAATTCAGAAAAAGTTAAAAAATTTCAAAATTCAAAAAAAAATTTTGAAAATTGAAAAAAAATTTCAAAATTCAAAAAAAGTCAAAATTCAAAAAATATTTCAAAAATTTTCAAAATTTTTCAAAATTCCAAAATTTTTTTTTAAATTTTTAAAATTTCAGAAAAATTAAAAAATTTTCAATATTGAAAAATAAATTTCAAAATTCACATAAAATTTCAAGAATTTTCAAAATTAAAAATTTTCAGAATTTTTCAAAATTCCAAATTTTTTTTTAATTTTCAAAATAAAAAAAATTAAATTTTGCAAAATTAAAAACAACTCAAAATTTTTCAAAATGAAAAGAATTCAAAATTTTCAAAATATCATTAATTTCGAAATTAAAAAAAAATTCCAAAATTTTTTAAAATCCAAAAAAATTTCAGGATTTTGAAAAAAATTTTAAATCAAAAAATTTCGAAATTTCCAAAATTTTCAATATTTTTCAAAATCCTAATCGAAAGCTTTCGAAATAGACAAAAATTTTAAAATTTTCAAAATTCAGAAAAATTTCAAATTTAAATATTCAAAAAAATTTAAATTAAAAAAATGTCAAAATGCAAAAAAAATAAAAAATTTTTATAATTGAAAAATTTCAAAACTTTCAAAATTCCAAAAATTTTCATAATTTTAATTTTGAAAATTTTGAAAATTTTTTTCAATTTTGAAAAATTTTGAAATTTTTTTCAATTTTGAAAATTTTTTAAATTTTTTGATTTTGAAAATGTTTTGTTTAAATATTTTGTTTTGAAAATTTTTCAAAATTTTTCAAAATTCAAAATTTTTCAAAATACCAAAAATTTCGAAATTGAAAAAAATTCCGAAAATTTTCTGAATTTTCAAAGCATTTTTAAATAAAAAAATTTGGAAATTTCAAAAATTTTCAATATTTTTCAAAATCCAAGTCGAAAGCTTTTGAAATACACAAAAATCTTAAATTTTCAAAATTCAGAAAAATTTAAAAATTTTCAAAATTCAAAAAAATTTTGAAAAAAAAAAAACAAAATTAAAAAAATTCAACATTCAATAAATATTTCAAAATTAAAAAAAATTAAATTTTTCAAAATTAAAAACAACTCAAAATTTTTCAAAATTAAAAAAATTCAAAATTTTCAAAATACCAATAATTTGGAAATTAATAAAAATTCCAAAATTTTTTAAAATCCAAAAAAATTTCAGTGTTTTGAAAAATAAATTTAAACCAAAGAATATCGAAATTTCCAAAATTTTCAATATTTTTCAAAATCCTCATCGAAAGCTTTCGAAATAGACAAAAATTTTAAAATTTTCAAAGCTCAGAAAAATTTAAAACTTCAAAATTAAAAAAAAAATTAAATAAAAAAATGTCAAAATTCAAAAAAAATAAAAAATTTTCATAATTAAAGAATTTCAAAATTTTCAAAATTCCAAAAATTTTCATAATTTTAATTTTGAAAATTTTGAGAATTCTGAATATTTTTTCAATTTTGAAAAATTTTGAAATTTTTTTCAATTTTAAAAATTTTGAAAATTTTTTTTCTTATGAAAATGTTTTGATTATTAAATTTTATGTTTCGAAAATTTTTCAAAATTCTTCAAAATTCATAATTTTTCAAAATACCAAATATTTCGAAATTGAAAAAAATTCCAAAAATTTTCTGAATTTTCAAAACATTTTTAAATAAAAAAATTTGGAAGTTTCCAAAATTTTCAATATTTTTCAAAATCCAAATCGAAAGCTTTTGAAATACACAAAAATTTTAAATTTTCAAAATTCAGAAAAATTTAAAAATTTTCAAAATTCAAAAAAATTTTGAAAAAAAAAAACAAAATTAAAAAAATTCAACATTCAATAAATATTTCAAAATTAAAAAAAATTAAATTTTTCAAAATTAAAAACAATTGAAATTTTTCAAAATTAAAAAACTTCAAAATTTTTCAAAATACCAAAAATTTCGAAATTGAAAAAAAATTCCAAAATTTTTTAAAATCCAAAAAAATTTCAGGATTTTGAAAAAAATTTTAAATCAAAAAATTTCGAAATTTCCAAAATTTTCAATATTTTTCAAAATCCTAATCGAAAGCTTTCAAAATAGACAAAAATTTTAAAATTTTCAAAATTCAGAAAAATTTAAAATTTAAATATTCAAAAAAATTTTAAATTAAAAAAATGTCAAAATTCAAAAAAATAAAAAATTTTCATACTTGAAAAATTTCAAACCTTTCAAAATTCCAAAAATTTTCATAATTTTTATTTTGAAAATTTTGAAAATTCTGAAAATTTTTTTCAATTTTGAAAAATTTTGAAATTTTTTTAAATTTTTAAAATTTTTTGGTTTTGAAAATGTTTTGATTATTAAATTTTTATTTTTGAAAATTTTGCAAAATTTAAAAAAATTCAAAATTTTTGAAAGTACCAATAATTTCGAAATTGAAAAAAATTCCAAAAATTTTCAGAATTTTCAGAAATTAAAAAAAAAAAATTTGGAAATTTCCAAAATTTTCAATATTTTTCAAAATCCAAATCGAAAGCTTTTGAAATACACAAAGATTTTAAATTTTCAAAATTCAGAAAAATTTAAAAACTTTCATAATTCAAAAAAAATTTTTGAAAATTAAAAAAAATTTCAAAATAAAAAAAAATTCAAAATTCAAAAAATACTTTAAAAATTTTCAAAATTCCACAAATTTTCATATATTTTCAAAAGTAAAAAGAAATTAAATTTTTCAAAATTAAAAATAATTCAAAATTTTTGAAAATGAAAAAATTCAAAATTTTTCAAAATACCACAAATTTCGAAATTGAAAAAAAATTCCAAAATTTTTTAAAATCGAAAAAATATTTCAGGATTTTCAAAAAATTTTTTAAATCAAAAAATTTCGAAATTTCCAAAATTTTCAAAATTTTTCAAAACCCTAATCGAAAGCTTTCGAGATAGACAAAAATTTTGAAAAATTTTCAAAATTCAGAAAAATTTAAAACTTCAAAATTCAAAAAAATTTTAAATTAAAAAAATGTCAAAATTAAAAAAAATAAAAAATTTTCATAATTAAAAAATTTCAAAATTTTCAAAATTCCAAAAATTTTCATAATTTTAATTTTGAAATTTTTGAAAATTCTGAAAATTTTTTTCAATTTTGAAAAATTTTGAAATTTTTTTGGAATTTTTAAATTTTTTGGTTTTGAAAATGTTTTGATTATTAAATTTTTTTTTGAAAATTTTTCAAAATTTAAAAAAATTAAAAATTTTTCAAAATACCAATAATTTCGAAATTGAAAAAATTCCAAAAATTTTCAGAATTTTCAGAAATTAAAAAAAAAAATTTGGAAATTTCCAAAATTTTCAATATTTTTCAAAATCCAAATCGAAAGCTTTTGAAATACACAAAGATTTTAAATTTTCAAAATTCAGAAAAATTTAAAAACTTTCATAATTCAAAAAAAATTTTTGAAAATTAAAAAAAAAATTCAAAATTAAAAAAAAATTCAAAATTCAAAAAATATTTTAAAAATTTTCAAAATTCCAAAAATTTTCTTATAATTTCAAAAGTAAAAAAAAATTAAAATTTTCAAAATTAAAAATAATTCAAAATTTTTGAAAATGAAAAAATTCAAAATTTTTCACAATACCAAAAATTTCGAAATTGAAAAAAAATTCCAAAATTTTTTAAAATCCAAAAAATATTTCAGGATTTTCAAAAAATTTTTTAAATCAAAAAATTTCGAAATTTCCAAAATTTTCAAAATTTTTCAAAATCCTAATCGAAAGCTTTCGAAATAGACAAAAATTTTAAAATTTTCAAAATTCAGAAAAATTTTAAACTTTTCAAAATTCAAAAAAAAATTTAAATTAAAAAAAATGTCAAAATTAAAAACAAATCAAAAATTTTTATAATTAAAACATTTTAAACTTTCAAAATTCCAAAAATTTTCATAATTTTAATTTTGAAAATTTTTGAAAATTCTGAAATTTTTTTTCAATTTTGAAAAATTTTGAAATTTTTTTCCATTTTGAAAATTTTTTAAATTTTTTGATTTTGAAAATGTTTTGTTTAAATATTTTGTTTTGAAAATTTTTCAAAATTTTTCAAAATTCAAAATTTTTCAAAATACCAAAAATTTCGAAATTGAAAAAAAATTCCAAAATTTTTTAAAATCGAAAAAATATTTCAGGATTTTCAAAAAATTTTTTAAATCAAAAAATTTCTAAATTTCCAAAATTTTCAATATTTTTCTAAATCCTAATCGAAAGCTTTCGAAATAGACAAAAATTTTAAAATTTTCAAAATTCAGAAAAATTTAAAACTTCAAAATTCAGAAAAATTTTAAATTAAAAAAATGTCAAAATTCAAAAAAATAAAAAATTTTCATAATTAAAAAATTTCAAAATTTTCAAAATTCCAAAAATTGTCATAATTTTAATTTTGAAAATTCTGAAAATTTTTTTCAATTTTGAAAAATTTTGAAATTTTTTTCAATTTTGAAAATTTTTAAAATTTTTTGGTTTTGAAAATGTTTTGATTATTAAATTTTTTTGTTTAGAAAATTTTTCAAAATTTAAAAAAATTCAAAATTTTTCAAAATACCAATAATTTCGAAATTGAAAAAAATTCTAAAAATTTTCAGAATTTTCAGAAATTTAAAAAAAAATTTGGAAATTTCCAAAATTTTCAATATTTTTCAAAATCCAAATCGAAAGCTTTTGAAATACACAAAAATTTTAAATTTTCAAAATTCAGAAAAATTTAAAAATTTTCAAAATTCAAAAAAATTTTCAAAATAAAAAAAAACGAAATTAAAAAAATTCAAAATTTAATAAATTTTTCAAAATTAAAAACAATTGAAATTTTTCAAAATTAAAAAACTTCAAAATTTTTCAAAATACCAAAAATTTCGAAATTGAAAAAAAATTCCAAAATTTTTTAAAATCCAAAAAAATTTCAGGATTTTCAGAAAAATTGTTTAAATCAAAAAATTTCGAAATTTCCATAATTTTCAATATTTTTCAAAATCCAAATCGTAAGCTTTTTAAATACACAAAAATCTTAAATTTTCATAATTCAGAAAAAGTTAAAAAATTTCAAAATTCAAAAAAAAATTTTGAAAATTGAAAAAAAATTTCAAAATTCAAAAAAAGTCAAAATTCAAAAAATATTTCAAAAATTTTCAAAATTTTTCAAAATTCCAAAATTTTTTTTTAAATTTTTAAAATTTCAGAAAAATTAAAAAATTTTCAATATTGAAAAATAAATTTCAAAATTCACATAAAATTTCAAGAATTTTCAAAATTAAAAATTTGCAGAATTTTTCAAAATTCCAAATTTTTTTTTAAATTTTCAAAATAAAAAAAATTAAATTTTGCAAAATTAAAAACAACTCAAAATTTTTCAAAATGAAAAGAATTCAAAATTTTCAAAATATCATTAATTTCGAAATTAAAAAAAAATTCCAAAATTTTTTAAAATCCAAAAAAATTTCAGGATTTTGAAAAAAATTTTAAATCAAAAAATTTCGAAATTTCCAAAATTTTCAATATTTTTCAAAATCCTAATCGAAAGCTTTCGAAATAGACAAAAATTTTAAAATTTTCAAAATTCAGAAAAATTTAAAATTTAAATATTCAAAAAAAATTTAAATTAAAAAAATGTCAAAATGCAAAAAAAATAAAAAATTTTTATAATTGAAAAATTTCAAAACTTTCAAAATTCCAAAAATTTTCATAATTTTAATTTTGAAAATTTTGAAAATTTTTTTCAATTTTGAAAAATTTTGAAATTTTTTTCAATTTTTAAAATTTTTAAAATTTTTTGGTTTTGAAAATGGTTTGATTATTAAATTTTTATTTTTGAAAATTTGTCAAAATTTAAAAAAATTCAAAATTTTTGAAAATACCAATAATTTCGAAATTGAAAAAAATTCCAAAAATTTTCAGAATTTTCAGAAATTAAAAAAAAAAATTTGGAAATTTTCAATATTTTTCAAAATCCAAATCGAAAGCTTTTGAAATACACAAAGATTTTAAATTTTCAAAATTCAGAAAAATTTAACAACTTTCATAATTCAAAAAAAATTTTTGGAAATTAAAAAAAAATTTCAAAATTAAAAAAAATTCAAAATTCAAAAAATCCTTTAAAAATTTTCAAAATTCCAAAAATTTTCTTATATTTTCAAAAGTAAAAAAAAAATTAAATTTTTCAAAATTAAAAATAATTCAAAATTTTTGAAAATGAAAAAATTCAAAATTTTTCAAAATACCAAAAATTTCGAAATTGAAAAAAAATTCCAAAATTTTTTAAAATCTAAAAATATTTCAGGATTTTCAAAAAATTTTTTAAATCAAAAAATTTCTAAATTTCCAAAATTTTTCAAAATCCTAATCGAAAGCTTTCGAGATAGACAAAAATTTTAAAATTTTCAAAATTCAGAAAAATTTAAAACTTTTCAAAATTCACAAAAAAAATTAAATTAAAAAAAATGTCAAAATTAAAAAAAAATCAAAAATTTTTATAATTAAAAAATTTTAAACTTTCAAAATTCCAAAAATTTTCATAATTTTAATTTTGAAAATTTTTGAAAATTCTGAAATTTTTTTTCAATTTTGAAAAATTTTGAAATTTTTTTCAATTTTGAAAATTTTTTAAATTTTTTGGTTTTGAAAATGTTTTGTTTATTTTGTTTTGAAAATTTTTCGAAATTTTTCAAAATACCAAAAATTTCGAAATTGAAAAAAATTCCAAAAATTTCGAAATTGAAAAAAATTCCAAAAATTTTCTGAATTTTCAAAGCATTTTTAAATAAAAAAATTTGGAAATTTCCAAAATTTTCAATATTTTTCAAAATCCAAGTCGAAAGCTTTTGAAATACACAAAAATCTTAAATTTTTCATAAATCAGAAAAATTTAAAAATTTTGAAAATTAAAAAAAAATTTTCAAAATTAAAAAAAAATTCAAAATCCAAAAAATATTTTAAAAATTTTCAAAATTCCAAAAATTTTCTTAAATTTTCAAAAGTAAAAAAAAATTAAACTTTTCAAAATTAAAAATAATTCAAAATTTTTGAAAATGAAAAAATTGAGAATTTTTCAAAATACCAAAAATTTCGAAATTGAAAAAAAATTCCAAAATTTTTTAAAATCCAAAAAATATATCAGGATTTTCAAAAAATTTTTTAAATCAAAAAATTTCGAAATTTCCAAAATTTTCAATGTTTTTCAAAATCCTAATCGAAAGCTTTCGAAATAGACAAACATTTTAAAATTTTCAAAATACCAAAAATTTCGAAATTAAAAAAAATTCCAAAAATTTTTTTAAATTTTCAAAATTAAAAAGAATTAAATTTTTCAAAATTAAAAACAATTAAAAATTTTTCAAAATTAAAAAAATTCAAAATTTTCAAAATACCAATAATTTGGAAATTAATAAAAATTCCAAATTTTTTTAAAATCCAAAAAAATTTCAGTGTTTTGAAAAATAAATTTAAATCAAAGAATATCGAAATTTCCAAAATTTTCAATATTTTTCAAAATCCTCATCGAAAGCTTTCGAAATAGACAAAAATTTTAAAATTTTCAAAACTCAGAAAAATTTAAAACTTCAAAATTAAAAAAAAAATTAAATAAAAAAATGTCAAAATTCAAAAAAAATAAAAAATTTTCATAATTAAAGAATTTCAAAATTTTCAAAATTCCAAAAATTTTCATAATTTTAATTTTGAAAATTTTGAGAATTCTGAATATTTTTTCAATTTTGAAAAATTTTGAAATTTTTTTCAATTTTAAAAATTTTGAAAATTTTTTTTCTTATGAAAATGTTTTGATTAAATTTTATGTTTCGAAAATTTTTCAAAATTCTTCAAAATTCATAATTTTTCAAAATACCAAATATTTCGAAATTGAAAAAAATTCCAAAAATTTTCTGAATTTTCAAAACATTTTTAAATAAAAAAATTTGGAAGTTTCCAAAATTTTCAATATTTTTCAAAATCCAAATCGAAAGCTTTTGAAATACACAAAAATTTTAAATTTTCAAAATTCAGAAAAATTTAAAAATTTTCAAAATTCAAAAAAATTTTGAAAAAAAAAAAAACAAAATTAAAAAAATTCAACATTCAATAAATATTTCAAAATTAAAAAAAAATAAATTTTTCAAAATTAAAAACAATTGAAATTTTTCAAAATTAAAAAACTTCAAAATTTTTCAAAATACCAAAAATTTCGAAATTGAAAAAAAATTCCAAAATTTTTTAAAATCCAAAAAAATTTCAGGATTTTGAAAAAAATTTTAAATCAAAAAATTTCGAAATTTCCAAAATTTTCAATATTTTTCAAAATCCTAATCGAAAGCTTTCAAAATAGACAAAAATTTTAAAATTTTCAAAATTCAGAAAAATTTAAAATTTAAATATTCAAAAAAAATTTAAATTAAAAAAATGTCAAAATTCAAAAAAATAAAAAATTTTCATACTTGAAAAATTTCAAACCTTTCAAAATTCCAAAAATTTTCATAATTTTTATTTTGAAAATTTTGAAAATTCTGAAAATTTTTTTCAATTTTGAAAAATTTTGAAATTTTTTTAAATTTTTAAAATTTTTTGGTTTTGAAAATGTTTTGATTATTAAATTTTTATTTTTGAAAATTTTGCAAAATTTAAAAAAATTCAAAATTTTTGAAAGTACCAATAATTTCGAAATTGAAAAAAATTCCAAAAATTTTCAGAATTTTCAGAAATTAAAAAAAAAAATTTGGAAATTTCCAAAATTTTCAATATTTTTCAAAATCTAAATCGAAAGCTTTTGAAATACACAAAAATTTTAAATTTTCAAAATTCAGAAAAATTTAAAAATTTTCAAAATTCAAAAAAATTTTCAAAATAAAAAAAAACGAAATTAAAAAAATTCAAAATTCAATAAATATTTCAAAATTAAAAAAAATTAAATTTTTCAAAATTAAAAACAATTGAAATTTTTCAAAATTAAAAAACTTCAAAATTTTTCAAAATACCAAAAATTTCGAAATTGGAAAAAAAATTCCAAAATTTTTTAAAATCCAAAAAAATTTCAGGATTTTCAGAAAAATTGTTTAAATCAAAAAATTTCGAAATTTCCATAATTTTCAATATTTTTCAAAATCCAAATCGTAAGCTTTTTAAATACACAAAAATCTTAAATTTTCATAATTCAGAAAACGTAAAAAAATTTCAAAATTCAAAAAAAAATTTTGAAAATTGAAAAAAAATTTCAAAATTCAAAAAAAGTCAAAATTCAAAAAATATTTCAAAAATTTTCAAAATTTTTCAAAATTCCAAAATTTTTTTTTAAATTTTTAAAATTTCAGGAAAATTAAAAAATTTTCAATATTGAAAAATAAATTTCAAAATTCACATAAAATTTCAAGAATTTTCAAAATTAAAAATTTTCAGAATTTTTCAAAATTCCAAATTTTTTTTTAAATTTTCAAAATAAAAAAAATTAAATTTTGCAAAATTAAAAACAACTCAAAATTTTTCAAAATGAAAAGAATTCAAAATTTTCAAAATATCATTAATTTCGAAATTAAAAAAAAATTCCAAAATTTTTTAAAATCCAAAAAAATTTCAGGATTTTGAAAAAAATTTTAAATCAAAAAATTTCGAAATTTCCAAAATTTTCAATATTTTTCAAAATCCTAATCGAAAGCTTTCGAAATAGACAAAAATTTTAAAATTTTCAAAATTCAGAAAAATTTCAAATTTAAATATTCAAAAAAAATTTAAATTAAAAAAATGTCAAAATGCAAAAAAAATAAAAAATTTTTATAATTGAAAAATTTCAAAACTTTCAAAATTCCAAAAATTTTCATAATTTTAATTTTGAAAATTTTGAAAATTTTTTTCAATTTTGAAAAATTTTGAAATTTTTTTCAATTTTGAAAATTTTTTAAATTTTTTGATTTTGAAAATGTTTTGTTTAAATATTTTGTTTTGAAAATTTTTGAAAATTTTTCAAAATTCAAAATTTTTCAAAATACCAAAAATTTCGAAATTGAAAAAAATTCCGAAAATTTTCTGAATTTTCAAAGCATTTTTAAATAAAAAAATTTGGAAATTTCAAAAATTTTCAATATTTTTCAAAATCCAAGTCGAAAGCTTTTGAAATACACAAAAATCTTAAATTTTTCATAAATCAGAAAAATTTAAAAATTTTCAAAATTCAAAAAAAAATTTTGAAAATTAAAAAAAATTTTCAAAATTAAAAAAAAATTCAAAATCCAAAAAATATTTTAAAAATGTTCAAAATTCCAAAAATTTTGTTAAATTTTCAAAAGTAAAAAAAAATTAAATTTTTCAAAATTAAAAATAATTCAAAATTTTTGAAAATGAAAAAATTCAAAATTTTTCAAAATAACAAAAATTTCGAAATTGAAAAAAAATTCCAAAATTTTTTAAAATCGAAAAAATATTTCAGGATTTTCAAAAAATTTTTTAAATGAAAAAATTTCGAAATTTCCAAAATTTTCAATATTTTTCAAAATCCAAATCGAAAGCTTTTGAAATACACAAAAATTTTAAATTTTCAAAATTCAGAAAAATTTTCAAAATGAAAAAAAAAACGAAATTAAAAAAATTCAAAATTCAATAAATATTTCAAAATTAAAAAAAATTAAATTTTTCAAAATTAAAAACAATTGAAATTTTTCAAAATTAAAAAACTTCAAAATTTTTCAAAATACCAAAAATTTCGAAATTGAAAAAAAATTCCAAAATTTTTTAAAATCCAAAAAAATTTCAGGATTTTCAGAAAATTGTTTAAATCAAAAAATTTCGAAATTTCCATAATTTTCAATATTTTTCAAAATCCAAATCGTAAGCTTTTTAAATACACAAAAATCTTAAATTTTCATAATTCAGAAAAAGTTAAAAAATTTCAAAATTCAAAAAAAAATTTTGAAAATTGAAAAAAAATTTCTAAATTCAAAAAAAGTCAAAATTCAAAAAATATTTCAAAAATTTTCAAAATTTTTCAAAATTCCAAAATTTTTTTTTAAATTTTTAAAATTTCAGAAAAATTAAAAAATTTTCAATATTGAAAAATAAATTTCAAAATTCAGATAAAATTTCAAGAATTTTCAAAATTAAAAATTTTCAGAATTTTTCAAAATTCCAAATTTTTTTTTAAATTTTCAAAATAAAAAAAATTAAATTTTGCAAAATTAAAAACAACTCAAAATTTTTCAAAATGAAAAGAATTCAAAATTTTCAAAATATCATTAATTTCGAAATTAAAAAAAAATTCCAAAATTTTTTAAAATCCAAAAAAATTTCAGGATTTTGAAAAAAATTTTAAATCAAAAAATTTCGAAATTTCCAAAATTTTCAATATTTTTCAAAATCCTAATCGAAAGCTTTCGAAATAGACAAAAATTTTAAAATTTTCAAAATTCAGAAAAATTTAAAATTTAAATATTCAAAAAAAATTTAAATTAAATAAATGTCAAAATGCAAAAAAAATAAAAAATTTTTATAATTGAAAAATTTCAAAACTTTCAAAATTCCAAAAATTTTCATAATTTTAATTTTGAAAATTTTGAAAATTTTTTTCAATTTTGAAAAATTTTGAAATTTTTTTCAATTTTTAAAATTTTTAAAATTTCTTGGTTTTGAAAATGGTTTGATTATTAAATTTTTATTTTTGAAAATTTGTCAAAATTTAAAAAAATTCAAAATTTTTTAAAATACCAATAATTTCGAAATTGAAAAAAATTCCAAAAATTTTCAGAATTTTCAGAAATTAAAAAAAAAAATTTGGAAATTTTCAATATTTTTCAAAATCCAAATCGAAAGCTTTTGAAATACACAAAGATTTTAAATTTTCAAAATTCAGAAAAATTTAAAAACTTTCATAATTCAAAAAAAATTTTTGGAAATTAAAAAAAAATTTCAAAATTAAAAAAAATTCAAAATTCAAAAAATACTTTAAAAATTTTCAAAATTCCAAAAATTTTCTTATATTTTCAAAAGTAAAAAAAAAATTAAATTTTTCAAAATTAAAAATAATTCAAAATTTTTGAAAATGAAAAAATTCAAAATTTTTCAAAATACCAAAAATTTCGAAATTGAAAAAAAATTCCAAAATTTTTTAAAATCTAAAAATATTTCAGGATTTTCAAAAAATTTTTTAAATCAAAAAATTTCTAAATTTCCAAAATTTTTCAAAATCCTAATCGAAAGCTTTCGAGATAGACAAAAATTTTAAAATTTTCAAAATTCAGAAAAATTTAAAACTTCAAAATTCAAAAAAATTTTAAATTAAAAAAATGTCAAAATTAAAAAAAATAAAAAATTTTCATAATTAAAAAATTACAAAATTTTCAAAATTCCAAAAATTTTCATAATTTTAATTTTGAAATTTTTGAAATTCTGAAAATTTTTTTCAATTTTGAAAAATTTTGAAATTTTTTTCGATTTTTTAAATTTTTTGGTTTTGAAAATGTTTTGATTATTAAATTTTTTTGTTTTGAAAATTTTTCAAAATTTAAAAAAATTAAAAATTTTTCAAAATACCAATAATTTCGAAATTGAAAAAAATTCCAAAAATTTTCAGAATTTTCAGAAATTAAAAAAAAAAATTTGGAAATTTCCAAAATTTTCAATATTTTTCAAAATCCAAATCGAAAGCTTTTGAAATACACAAAGATTTTAAATTTTCAAAATTCAGAAAAATTTAAAAACTTTCATAATTCAAAAAAAATTTTTGAAAATTAAAAAAAAAATTCAAAATAAAAAAAAAAATCAAAATTCAAAAAATATTTTAAAAATTTTCAAAATTCTAAAAATTTTCTTATAATTTCAAAAGTAAAAAAAAATTAAAAGTTTCAAAATTAAAAATAATTCAAAATTTTTGAAAATGAAAAAATTCAAAATTTTTCAAAATACCAAAAATTTCGAAATTGAAAAAAAATTCCAAAATTTTTTAAAATCCAAAAAATATTTCAGGATTTTCAAAAAATTTTTTAATCAAAAAATTTCGAAATTTCCAAAATTTTCAAAATTTTTCAAAATCCTAATCGAAAGCTTTCGAAATAGACAAAAATTTTAAAATTTTCAAAATTCAGAAAAATTTAAAACTTTTCAAAATTCAAAAAAAAAATTAAATTATAAAAAATGTCAAAATTAAAAACAAATCAAAAATTTTTTTAATTAAAAAATTTTAAACTTTCAAAATTCCAAAAATTTTCATAATTTTAATTTTGAAAATTTTTGAAAATTCTGAAATTTTTCTTCAATTTTGAAAAATTTTGAAATTTTTTTCCATTTTGAAAATTTTTTAAATTTTTTGATTTTGAAAATGTTTTGTTTAAATATTTTGTTTTGAAAATTTTTCAAAATTTTTCAAAATTCAAAATTTTTCAAAATACCAAAAATTTCGAAATTGAAAAAAATTCCGAAAATTTTCTGAATTTTCAAAGCATTTTTAAATAAAAAAATTTGGAAATTTCAAAAATTTTCAATATTTTTCAAAATCCAAGTCGAAAGCTTTTGAAATACACAAAAATCTTAAATTTTTCATAAATCAGAAAAATTTAAAAATTTTCAAAATTCAAAAAAAAATTTTGAAAATTAAAAAAAATTTTCAAAATTAAAAAAAAATTCAAAATCCAAAAAATATTTTAAAAATGTTCAAAATTCCAAAAATTTTGTTAAATTTTCAAAAGTAAAAAAAAATTAAATTTTTCAAAATTAAAAATAATTCAAAATTTTTGAAAATGAAAAAATTCAAAATTTTTCAATATAACAAAAATTTCGAAATTGAAAAAAAATTCCAAAATTTTTTAAAATCGAAAAAATATTTCAGGATTTTCAAATAATTTTTTAAATGAAAAAATTTCGAAATTTCCAAAATTTTCAATATTTTTCTAAATCCTAATCGAAAGCTTTCGAAATAGACAAAAATTTTAAAATTTTCAAAACTCAGAAAAATTTAAAACTTCAAAATTCAAAAAATTTTAAATTAAAAAAATGTCAAAATTCAAAAAAATAAAAAATTTTCATAATTAAAAAATTTCAAAATTTTTTTCGAAATTCCGAAAATTTTCATAATTTTAATTTTGAAAATCCTGAAAATTTTTTTTAATTTTGAAAAATTTTGGAATTTTTTTCAATTTTGAAAATTTTTAAAATTTTTTGGTTTTGAAAATGTTTTGATTATTAAATTTTTTTGTTTAGAAAATTTTTCAAAATTTAAAAAAATTCAAAATTTTTCAAAATACCAATAATTTCGAAATTGAAAAAAATTCTAAAAATTTTCAGAATTTTCAGAAATTTAAAAAAAAAATTTGGAAATTTCCAAAATTTTCAATATTTTTCAAAATCATAACCGAAAGCTTTCGAAATAGACAAAAATTTTAAAATTTTCAAAATTCAGAAAAATTTAAAATTTAAATATTCAAAATTCAAAAAAAAATTTTGAAAATTAAAAAAAATTTTCAAAATTAAAAAAAAATTCAAAATTCAAAAAATATTTTAAAAATTTTCAAAATTCCATAAATTTTCTTATAATTTCGAAAGTAAAAAAAAAATTAAATTTTTCAAAATAAAAATAATTCAAAATTTTTGAAAATGAAAAAATTCAAAATTTTTCAAAATACCAAAAATCTCGAAATTGAAAAAAAATTCCAAAATTTTTTAAAATCCAAAAAATATTTCAGGATTTTCAAAAAATTTTTTAAATCAAAAAATTTCGAAATTTCCAAAATTTTCAATGTTTTTCAAAATCCTAATCGAAAGCTTTCGAAATAGACAAACATTTTAAAATTTTCAAAATACCAAAAATTTCGAAATAAAAAAAAATTCCAAAAATTTTTTTAAATTTTCAAAATTAAAAAAAAATTAAATTTTTCAAAATTAAAAACAACTCAAAATTTTTCAAAATTAAAAAATTCAAAATTTTCAAAATACCAATAATTTGGAAATTAAAAAAAATTCCAAAATTTTTTAAAATCCAAAAAAATTTCAGTGTTTTGAAAAATAAATTTAAATCAAAAAATATCGAAATTTCCAAAATTTTCAATATTTTTCAAAATCCTAATCGAAAGCTTTCGAAATAGACAAAAATTTTAAAATTTTCAAAACTCAGAAAAATTTAAAACTTCAAAATTAAAAAAAAAATTAAATAAAAAAATGTCAAAATTCAAAAAAAATAAAAAATTTTCATAATTAAAGAATTTCAAAATTTTCAAAATTCCAAAAATTATCATAATTTTAATTTTGAAAATTTTGAGAATTCTGAAAATTTTTTCAATTTTGAAAAATTTTGAAATTTTTTTCAATTTTGAAAATTTTGATTTTTTTTTTTGTTATGAAAATGTTTTGATTATTAAATTTTATGTTTCGAAAATTTTTCAAAATTCTTCAAAATTCATAATTTTTCAAAATACCAAATATTTCGAAATTGAAAAAAATTCCAAAAATTTTCTGAATTTTCAAAACATTTTTAAATAAAAAAATTTGGAAGTTTCCAAAATTTTCAATATTTTTCAAAATCCAAATCGAAAGCTTTTGAAATACACAAAAATTTTAAATTTTCAAAATTCAGAAAAATTTAAAAATTTTCAAAATTCAAAAAAATTTTCAAAAAAAAAAAAAACAAAATTAAAAAAATTCAACATTCAATAAATATTTCAAAATTAAAAAAAATTAAATTTTTCAAAATTAAAAACAATTGAAATTTTTCAAAATTAAAAAACTTCAAAATTTTTCAAAATACCAAAAATTTCGAAATTGAAAAAAATTCCAAAATTTTTTAAAATCCAAAAAAATTTCAGGATTTTGAAAAAAATTTTAAATCAAAAAATTTCGAAATTTCCAAAATTTTCAATATTTTTCAAAATCCTAATCGAAAGCTTTCGAAATAGACAAAAATTTTAAAATTTTCAAAATTCAGAAAAATTTAAAATTTAAATATTCAAAAAAATTTTAAATTAAAAAAATGTCAAAATTCAAAAAAAATAAAAAATTTTCATACTTGAAAAATTTCAAACCTTTCAAAATTCCAAAAATTTTCATAATTTTTATTTTGAAAATTTTGAAAATTCTGAAAATTTTTTTCAATTTTGAAAAATTTTAAAATTTTTTTCAATTTTTAAAATTTTGAAAATGTTTTGAATATTAAATTTTTATTTTTGAAAATTTTGCAATATTTAAAAAAATTCAAAATTTTTGAAAGTACCAATAATTTCGAAATTGAAAAAAATTCCAAAAATTTTCAGAATTTTCAGAAATTAAAAAAAAAAATTTGGAAATTTCCAAAATTTTCAATATTTTTCAAAATCCAAGTCGAAAGCTTTTGAAATACACAAAAATCTTAAATTTTTCATAAATCAGAAAAATTTAAAAATTTTCAAAATTCAAAAAAAAATTTTGAAAATTAAAAAAAATTTTCAAAATTAAAAAAAAATTCAAAATCCAAAAAATATTTTAAAAATGTTCAAAATTCCAAAAATTTTGTTAAATTTTCAAAAGTAAAAAAAAAATTAAATTTTTCAAAATTAAAAATAATTCAAAATTTTTGAAAATGAAAAAATTCAAAATTTTTCAAAATAACAAAAATTTCGAAATTGAAAAAAAATTCCAAAATTTTTTAAAATCGAAAAAATATTTCAGGATTTTCAAAAAATTTTTTAAATGAAAAAATTTCGAAATTTCCAAAATTTTCAATATTTTTCAAAATCCAAATCGAAAGCTTTTGAAATACACAAAAATTTTAAATTTTCAAAATTCAGAAAAATTTTCAAAATGAAAAAAAAAACGAAATTAAAAAAATTCAAAATTCAATAAATATTTCAAAATTAAAAAAAATTAAATTTTTCAAAATTAAAAACAATTGAAATTTTTCAAAATTAAAAAACTTCAAAATTTTTCAAAATACCAAAAATTTCGAAATTGAAAAAAAATTCCAAAATTTTTTAAAATCCAAAAAAATTTCAGGATTTTCAGAAAATTGTTTAAATCAAAAAATTTCGAAATTTCCATAATTTTCAATATTTTTCAAAATCCAAATCGTAAGCTTTTTAAATACACAAAAATCTTAAATTTTCATAATTCAGAAAAAGTTAAAAAATTTCAAAATTCAAAAAAAAATTTTGAAAATTGAAAAAAAATTTCTAAATTCAAAAAAAGTCAAAATTCAAAAAATTTTTCAAAAATTTTCAAAATTTTTCAAAATTCCAAAATTTTTTTTTAAATTTTTAAAATTTCAGAAAAATTAAAAAATTTTCAATATTGAAAAATAAATTTCAAAATTCAGATAAAATTTCAAGAATTTTCAAAATTAAAAATTTTCAGAATTTTTCAAAATTCCAAATTTTTTTTTAAATTTTCAAAATAAAAAAAATTAAATTTTGCAAAATTAAAAACAACTCAAAATTTTTCAAAATGAAAAGAATTCAAAATTTTCAAAATATCATTAATTTCGAAATTAAAAAAAAATTCCAAAATTTTTTAAAATCCAAAAAAATTTCAGGATTTTGAAAAAAATTTTAAATCAAAAAATTTCGAAATTTCCAAAATTTTCAATATTTTTCAAAATCCTAATCGAAAGCTTTCGAAATAGACAAAAATTTTAAAATTTTCAAAATTCAGAAAAATTTAAAATTTAAATATTCAAAAACAATTTAAATTAAATAAATGTCAAAATGCAAAAAAAATAAAAAATTTTTATAATTGAAAAATTTCAAAACTTTCAAAATTCCAAAAATTTTCATAATTTTAATTTTGAAAATTTTGAAAATTTTTTTCAATTTTGAAAAATTTTGAAATTTTTTTCAATTTTTAAAATTTTTAAAATTTCTTGGTTTTGAAAATGGTTTGATTATTAAATTTTTATTTTTGAAAATTTGTCAAAATTTAAAAAAATTCAAAATTTTTGAAAATACCAATAATTTCGAAATTGAAAAAAATTCCAAAAATTTTCAGAATTTTCAGAAATTAAAAAAAAAAATTTGGAAATTTTCAATATTTTTCAAAATCCAAATCGAAAGCTTTTGAAATACACAAAGATTTTAAATTTTCAAAATTCAGAAAAATTTAAAAACTTTCATAATTCAAAAAAAATTTTTGGAAATTAAAAAAAAATTTCAAAATTAAAAAAAATTCAAAATTCAAAAAATACTTTAAAAATTTTCAAAATTCCAAAAATTTTCTTATATTTTCAAAAGTAAAAAAAAAATTAAATTTTTCAAAATTAAAAATAATTCAAAATTTTTGAAAATGAAAAAATTCAAAATTTTTCAAAATACCAAAAATTTCGAAATTGAAAAAAAATTCCAAAATTTTTTAAAATCTAAAAATATTTCAGGATTTTCAAAAAATTTTTTAAATCAAAAAATTTCTAAATTTCCAAAATTTTTCAAAATCCTAATCGAAAGCTTTCGAGATAGACAAAAATTTTAAAATTTTCAAAATTCAGAAAAATTTAAAACTTCAAAATTCAAAAAAATTTTAAATTAAAAAAATGTCAAAATTAAAAAAAATAAAAAATTTTCATAATTAAAAAATTACAAAATTTTCAAAATTCCAAAAATTTTCATAATTTTAATTTTGAAATTTTTGAAATTCTGAAAATTTTTTTCAATTTTGAAAAATTTTGAAATTTTTTTCGATTTTTTAAATTTTTTGGTTTTGAAAATGTTTTGATTATTAAATTTTTTTGTTTTGAAAATTTTTCAAAATTTAAAAAAATTAAAAATTTTTCAAAATACCAATAATTTCGAAATTGAAAAAAATTCCAAAAATTTTCAGAATTTTCAGAAATTAAAAAAAAAAATTTGGAAATTTCCAAAATTTTCAATATTTTTCAAAATCCAAATCGAAAGCTTTTGAAATACACAAAGATTTTAAATTTTCAAAATTCAGAAAAATTTAAAAACTTTCATAATTCAAAAAAAATTTTTGAAAATTAAAAAAAAAATTCAAAATAAAAAAAAAATCAAAATTCAAAAAATATTTTAAAAATTTTCAAAATTCTAAAAATTTTCTTATAATTTCAAAAGTAAAAAAAAATTAAAAGTTTCAAAATTAAAAATAATTCAAAATTTTTGAAAATGAAAAAATTCAAAATTTTTCAAAATACCAAAAATTTCGAAATTGAAAAAAAATTCCAAAATTTTTTAAAATCCAAAAAATATTTCAGGATTTTCAAAAAATTTTTTAATCAAAAAATTTCGAAATTTCCAAAATTTTCAAAATTTTTCAAAATCCTAATCGAAAGCTTTCGAAATAGACAAAAATTTTAAAATTTTCAAAATTCAGAAAAATTTAAAACTTTTCAAAATTCAAAAAAAAAATTAAATTATAAAAAATGTCAAAATTAAAAACAAATCAAAAATTTTTTTAATTAAAAAATTTTAAACTTTCAAAATTCCAAAAATTTTCATAATTTTAATTTTGAAAATTTTTGAAAATTCTGAAATTTTTCTTCAATTTTGAAAAATTTTGAAATTTTTTTCCATTTTGAAAATTTTTTAAATTTTTTGATTTTGAAAATGTTTTGTTTAAATATTTTGTTTTGAAAATTTTTCAAAATTTTTCAAAATTCAAAATTTTTCAAAATACCAAAAATTTCGAAATTGAAAAAAATTCCGAAAATTTTCTGAATTTTCAAAGCATTTTTAAATAAAAAAATTTGGAAATTTCAAAAATTTTCAATATTTTTCAAAATCCAAGTCGAAAGCTTTTGAAATACACAAAAATCTTAAATTTTTCATAAATCAGAAAAATTTAAAAATTTTCAAAATTCAAAAAAAAATTTTGAAAATTAAAAAAAATTTTCAAAATTAAAAAAAAATTCAAAATCCAAAAAATATTTTAAAAATGTTCAAAATTCCAAAAATTTTGTTAAATTTTCAAAAGTAAAAAAAAATTAAATTTTTCAAAATTAAAAATAATTCAAAATTTTTGAAAATGAAAAAATTCAAAATTTTTCAATATAACAAAAATTTCGAAATTGAAAAAAAATTCCAAAATTTTTTAAAATCGAAAAAATATTTCAGGATTTTCAAATAATTTTTTAAATGAAAAAATTTCGAAATTTCCAAAATTTTCAATATTTTTCTAAATCCTAATCGAAAGCTTTCGAAATAGACAAAAATTTTAAAATTTTCAAAACTCAGAAAAATTTAAAACTTCAAAATTCAAAAAATTTTAAATTAAAAAAATGTCAAAATTCAAAAAAATAAAAAATTTTCATAATTAAAAAATTTCAAAATTTTTTTCGAAATTCCGAAAATTTTCATAATTTTAATTTTGAAAATTCTGAAAATTTTTTTTAATTTTGAAAAATTTTGGAATTTTTTTCAATTTTGAAAATTTTTAAAATTTTTTGGTTTTGAAAATGTTTTGATTATTAAATTTTTTTGTTTAGAAAATTTTTCAAAATTAAAAAAATTCAAAATTTTTCAAAATACCAATAATTTCGAAATTGAAAAAAATTCTAAAAATTTTCAGAATTTTCAGAAATTTAAAAAAAAAATTTGGAAATTTCCAAAATTTTCAATATTTTTCAAAATCATAACCGAAAGCTTTCGAAATAGACAAAAATTTTAAAATTTTCAAAATTCAGAAAAATTTAAAATTTAAATATTCAAAATTCAAAAAAAAATTTTGAAAATTAAAAAAAATTTTCAAAATTAAAAAAAAATTCAAAATTCAAAAAATATTTTAAAAATTTTCAAAATTCCATAAATTTTCTTATAATTTCGAAAGTAAAAAAAAAATTAAATTTTTCAAAATAAAAATAATTCAAAATTTTTGAAAATGAAAAAATTCAAAATTTTTCAAAATACCAAAAATCTCGAAATTGAAAAAAAATTCCAAAATTTTTTAAAATCCAAAAAATATTTCAGGATTTTCAAAAAATTTTTTAAATCAAAAAATTTCGAAATTTCCAAAATTTTCAATGTTTTTCAAAATCCTAATCGAAAGCTTTCGAAATAGACAAACATTTTAAAATTTTCAAAATACCAAAAATTTCGAAATAAAAAAAAATTCCAAAAATTTTTTTAAATTTTCAAAATTAAAAAAAAATTAAATTTTTCAAAATTAAAAACAACTCAAAATTTTTCAAAATTAAAAAAATTCAAAATTTTCAAAATACCAATAATTTGGAAATTAAAAAAAATTCCAAAATTTTTTAAAATCCAAAAAAATTTCAGTGTTTTGAAAAATAAATTTAAATCAAAAAATATCGAAATTTCCAAAATTTTCAATATTTTTCAAAATCCTAATCGGAAGCTTTCGAAATAGACAAAAATTTTAAAATTTTCAAAACTCAGAAAAATTTAAAACTTCAAAATTAAAAAAAAAAATTAAATAAAAAAATGTCAAAATTCAAAAAAAATAAAAAATTTTCATAATTAAAGAATTTCAAAATTTTCAAAATTCCAAAAATTATCATAATTTTAATTTTGAAAATTTTGAGAATTCTGAAAATTTTTTCAATTTTGAAAAATTTTGAAATTTTTTTCAATTTTGAAAATTTTGATTTTTTTTTTGTTATGAAAATGTTTTGATTATTAAATTTTATGTTTCGAAAATTTTTCAAAATTCTTCAAAATTCATAATTTTTCAAAATACCAAATATTTCGAAATTGAAAAAAATTCCAAAAATTTTCTGAATTTTCAAAACATTTTTAAATAAAAAAATTTGGAAGTTTCCAAAATTTTCAATATTTTTCAAAATCCAAATCGAAAGCTTTTGAAATACACAAAAATTTTAAATTTTCAAAATTCAGAAAAATTTAAAAATTTTCAAAATTCAAAAAAATTTTCAAAAAAAAAAAACAAAATTAAAAAAATTCAACATTCAATAAATATTTCAAAATTAAAAAAAATTAAATTTTTCAAAATTAAAAACAATTGAAATTTTTCAAAATTAAAAAACTTCAAAATTTTTCAAAATACCAAAAATTTCGAAATTGAAAAAAATTCCAAAATTTTTTAAAATCCAAAAAAATTTCAGGATTTTGAAAAAAATTTTTGAAAAAAATTTTAAATCAAAAAATTTCGAAATTTCCAAAATTTTCAATATTTTTCAAAATCCTAATCGAAAGCTTTCGAAATAGACAAAAATTTTAAAATTTTCAAAATTCAGAAAAATTTAAAATTTAAATATTCAAAAAAATTTTAAATTAAAAAAATGTCAAAATTCAAAAAAAATAAAAAATTTTCATACTTGAAAAATTTCAAACCTTTCAAAATTCCAAAAATTTTCATAATTTTTATTTTGAAAATTTTGAAAATTCTGAAAATTTTTTTCAATTTTGAAAAATTTTAAAATTTTTTTCAATTTTTAAAATTTTGAAAATGTTTTGAATATTAAATTTTTATTTTTGAAAATTTTGCAATATTTAAAAAAATTCAAAATTTTTGAAAGTACCAATAATTTCGAAATTGAAAAAAATTCCAAAAATTTTCAGAATTTTCAGAAATTAAAAAAAAAAATTTGGAAATTTCCAAAATTTTCAATATTTTTCAAAATCCAAATCGAAAGCTTTTGAAATACACAAAGATTTTAAATTTTCAAAATTCAGAAAAATTTAAAAACTTTCATAATTCAAAAAAAATTTTTGAAAATTAAAAAAAATTTCAAAATAAAAAAAAAATTCAAAATTCAAAAAATACTTTAAAAATTTTCAAAATTCCAAAAATTTTCTTGTATTTTCAAAAGTAAAAAGAAATTAAATTTTTCAAAATTAAAAATAATTCAAAATTTGTGAAAATGAAAAAATTCAAAATTTTTCAAAATACCACAAATTTCGAAATTGAAATAAAATTCCAAAATTTTTTAAAATCCAAAAAATATTTCAGGATTTTCAAAAAAATTTTTAAATCAAAAAATTTCGAAATTTCCAAAATTTTCAAAATTTTTCAAAACCCTAATCGAAAGCTTTCGAGATAGACAAAAATTTTGAAAAATTTTCAAAATTCAGAAAAATTTAAAACTTCAAAATTCAAAAAAATTTTAAATTAAAAAAATGTCAAAATTCAAAAAAATAAAAAATTTTCATAATTCAAAAATTTCAAAATTTTCAAAATTCCAAAAATTTTCATAATTTTAATTTTGAAATTTTTGAAAATTCTGAAAATTTTTTTCAATTTTGAAAAATTTTGAAATTTTTTTCGATTTTTTAAATTTTTTGGTTTTGAAAATGTTTTGATTATTAAATTTTTTTTTTGAAAATTTTTCAAAATTTAAAAAAATTAAAAATTTTTCAAAATACCAATAATTTCGAAATTGAAATAAATTCCAAAAATTTTCAGAATTTTCAGAAATTAAAAAAAAAAATTTGGAAATTTCCAAAATTTTCAATATTTTTCAAAATCCAAATCGAAAGCTTTTGAAATACACAAAGATTTTAAATTTTCAAAATTCAGAAAAATTTAAAAACTTTCATAATTCAAAAAAAATTTTTGAAAATTAAAAAAAAAATTCAAAATTAAAAAAAAATTCAAAATTCAAAAAATATTTTAAAAATTTTCAAAATTCCAAAAATTTTCTTATAATTTCAAAAGTAAAAAAAAAATTAAAATTTTCAAAATTAAAAATAATTCAAAATTTTTGAAAATGAAAAAATTCAAAATTTTTCACAATACCAAAAATTTCGAAATTGAAAAAAAATTCCAAAATTTTTTAAAATCCAAAAAATATTTCAGGATTTTCAAAAAATTTTTTAAATCAAAAAATTTCGAAATTTCCAAAATTTTCAAAATTTTTCAAAATCCTAATCGAAAGCTTTCGAAATAGACAAAAATTTTAAAATTTTCAAAATTCAGAAAAATTTTAAACTTTTCAAAATTCAAAAAAAAATTTAAATTAAAAAAAATGTCAAAATTAAAAACAAATCAAAAATGTTTATAATTAAAACATTTTAAACTTTCAAAATTCCAAAAATTTTCATAATTTTAATTTTGAAAATTTTTTAAAATTCTGAAATTTTTTTTCAATTTTGAAAAATTTTGAAATTTTTTTCCATTTTGAAAATTTTTTAAATTTTTTGATTTTGAAAATGTTTTGTTTAAATATTTTGTTTTGAAAATTTTTCAAAATTTTTCAAAATTCAAAATTTTTCAAAATACCAAAAATTTCGAAATTGAAAAAAATTCCAAAAATTTTCTGAATTTTCAAAGCATTTTTAAATAAAAAAATTTGGAAATTTCCAAAATTTTCAATATTTTTCAAAATCCAAGTCGAAAGCTTTTGAAATACACAAAAATCTTAAATTTTTCATAAATCAGAAAAATTTAAAAATTTTGAAAATTAAAAAAAAATTTTCAAAATTAAAAAAAAATTCAAAATCCAAAAAATATTTTAAAAATTTTCAAAATTCCAAAAATTTTCTTAAATTTTCAAAAGTAAAAAAAAATTAAACTTTTCAAAATTAAAAATAATTCAAAATTTTTGAAAATGAAAAAATTCAAAATTTTTCAAAGTACCAAAAATTTCGAAATTGAAAAAAAATTCCAAAATTTTTTAAAATCGAAAAAATATTTCAGGATTTTCAAAAAATTTTTTAAATCAAAAAATTTCTAAATTTCCAAAATTTTCAATATTTTTCTAAATCCTAATCGAAAGCTTTCGAAATAGACAAAAATTTTAAAATTTTCAAAATTCAGAAAAATTTAAAACTTCAAAATTCAGAAAAATTTTAAATTAAAAAAATGTCAAAATTCAAAAAAATAAAAAATTTTCATAATTAAAAAATTTCAAAATTTTCAAAATTCCAAAAATTTTCATAATTTTAATTTTGAAAATTCTGAAAATTTTTTTCAATTTTGAAAAATTTTGAAATTTTTTTCAATTTTGAAAATTTTTAAAATTTTTTGGTTTTGAAAATGTTTTGATTATTAAATTTTTTTGTTTAGAAAATTTTTCAAAATTTAAAAAAATTCAAAATTTTTCAAAATACCAATAATTTCGAAATTGAAAAAAATTCTAAAAATTTTCAGAATTTTCAGAAATTTAAAAAAAAAATTTGGAAATTTCCAAAATTTTCAATATTTTTCAAAATCCAAATCGAAAGCTTTTGATATACACAAAAATTTTAAATTTTCAAAATTCAGAAAAATTTAAAAATTTTCAAAATTCAAAAAAATTTTCAAAATAAAAAAAAAAACGAAATAAAAAAAATTCAAAATTCAATAAATATTTCAAAATTAAAAAAAATTAAATTTTTCAAAATTAAAAACAATTGAAATTTTTCAAAATTAAAAAACTTCAAAATTTTTCAAAATACCAAAAGTTTCGAAATTGAAAAAAAATTCCAAAATTTTGTAAAATCCAAAAAAATTTCAGGATTTTCAGAAAATTGTTTAAATCAAAAAATTTCGAAATTTCCATAATTTTCAATATTTTTCAAAATCCAAATCGTAAGCTTTTTAAATACACAAAAATCTTAAATTTTCATAATTCAGAAAAAGTTAAAAAATTTCAAAATTCAAAAAAAAATTTTGAAAATTTAAAAAAAATTCTTGGAATTTTTAAGAATTTTGAAAATTTTTGAAATAATTTTTGAATTTTGACTATTTTTTAATTTTGAAATTTTTTTTCAATTTTCAAAATTTTATTTTGAATTTTGAAATTTTTTAAATTTTTCTGAATTATGAAAATTTAAGATTTTTGTGTATTTAAAAAGCTTCCTATTTGGATTTTGAAAAATATTGAAAATTATGGATTTTCGAAATTTTTTTTATTTAAACAATTTTCTGAAAATCCTGAAATTTTTTTGGATTTTAAAAAATTTTGGAATTTTTTTTCAATTTCGAAATTTTTGGTATTTTGAAAAATTTTGAAGTTTTTTAATTTCGAAAAATTTCAACTGTTTTTAATTTTGAAAAATTTAATTTTTTTTAATTTTGAAATATTTATTGAATTTTGAATTTTTTTAATTTTGTTTTTTTTTTTATTTTCAAAATTTTTTTGAATTTTGAAAATTTTTAAATTTTTCTGAATTTTGAAAATTTAAAATTTTTGTGTATTTCAAAAGCTTTCGATTTGGATTTTGAAAAATATTGAAAATTTTGGAAACTTCCAAATTTTTTTATTTAAAAATGTTTTGAAAATTCAGAAAATTTTTGGAATTTTTTTCAATTTCGAAATATTTGGTATTTTGAAAAATTATGAATTTTGAAGAATTTTGAAAAATTTTCAAAACAAAAAATTTAATAATCAAACCATTTTCAAAACAAAAAAAAATTTCAAAATTTTCAAAATTGAAAAAAATTTCAAAATTTTTCGAAATTGAAAAAAATATTCAGAATTCTCAAACTTTTCAAAATTAAAATTATGAAAATTTTTGGAGTTTTGAAAATTTAAAATTTTTTAATTATGAAAATTTTTTATTTTTTTGAATTTTGACATTTTTTTAATTAAATTTTTTTTTTTTGAATTTTGATGTTTTAAATTTTTATGAATTTTGAAAATTTTAAAATTTTTGCCTATTTCGAAAGCTTTCGATTAGGATTTTGAAAAATATTGAAAATTTTGGAAATTTCGATATTTTTTTATTTAAATTTTTTTCAAAACCCTGAAATTTTTTTGGATTTTAAAAAATTTCGGAATTTTTTTTAATTTCCAAATTATTGGTATTTTGAAAATTTTGAATTTTTTCCATTATGAAAAATTTTGATTTTTTAATTTTGAAAAATTTAATTTTTTTTAAATTTTGAAAATTTAAAAAAAATTTTGGAATTTTTTTTAATTTCGAAATTTTTGGTATTTTGAAAATTTTAAAATGTTTGTCTATTTCGAAAGCTTTCGATTAGGATTTTGAAAAATATTGAAAATTTTGGAAATTTCGAAATTTTTTGATTTAAAAAATTTTTTGAAAATCCTGAAATATTTTTTGCATTTTAAAAAATTTTGGAATTTTTTTCAATTTCGAAATTTTTGGTATTTTGAAAAATTTTGAATTTTTTCATTTTCAAAAATTTTGAATTATTTTTAATTTTGAAAAATTTAATTTTTTTTACTTTTGAAAATTTAAAAAAAATTTTGGAATTTTGACAATTTTTGAAAAATTTTTTGAATTTTGATTTTTTTTGTAATTCTGAAATTTTTTTTTAATTTTCAAAATTTTTTTTTTTAATTATAAAAGTTTTTAAATTTCTCTGAATTTTGAAAATTTATAATTTTTGTGTATTTCAAAACCTTTCGATTTGGATTTTGAAAAATATTGAAAATTTTGGAAATTTCCAAATTTTTTTTTTAAATTTCTGAAAATTCTGAAAATTTTTAGAATATTTTTCAATTTCGAAATTATTGGTATTTTGAAAAATTTTGAATTTTTTTAAATTTTGAAAAATTTTGTAAACAGAAAAATTTAATAATCAAAACATTTTCAAAACCAAAAAATTTTAAAAATTTTCAAAATTGAAAAAATTTCAAAATTTTTCAAAATTCAAAAAAATTTTCAGAATTTTCAAAATTTTCAAAATTAAAATTATGAAAATTTTTGGAATTTTGAAAATTTTGAAATTTTTTAATTATGAAAATTTATTTTTTTGAATTTTGACATTTTTTTAATTTAAAATTTTTTTGAATTTTGAAGTTTTAAATTTTTCTGAATTTTGAAAATTTTAAAATTTTTGTCTATTTCGAAAGCTTTCGATTAGGATTTTGAAAGATATTGAAAATTTTAGAAATTTCGAAATTTTTTTATTTAAAAAATTTTTTGAAAATCCTGAAATATTTTTTCGATTTTAAAAACTTTTGGAATTTTTTTTCAATTTCGAAATTTTTGGTATTTTGAAAAATTTTGAATTTTTTCATTTTCAAAAATTTTGAATTATTTTTAATTTTGAAATATTTAATTTTTTTACTTTCGAAAATTTCAGAAAATTTTTGGAATTTTGAAAATTTTTAAAATATTTTTTGGATTTTGAATTTTTTTTAATTTTCAAAAATTTTTTTTAATTTTCAAAATTTTTTTTTGAATTTTGAAAATTTTTAAATTTTTCTGATTTATGAAAAATTTAAGATTTTTGTGTATTTGAAAAGCTTTCGACTTGGATTTTGAAAAATATTGAAAATTTCCAAATTTTTTTATTTAAAAATGCTTTGAAAATTCAGAAAATTTTTGGAATTTTTTTCAATTTCGAAATTTTTGGTATTTTGAAAAATTTTGAATTTTGAAAAATTTTGAAAAATTTTCAAAACAAAATATTTAAACAAAATATTTTCAAAACCAAAAAATTTAAAAAATTTTCAAAATTGAAAAAAATTTCAAAATTTTGGAATTTTGAAAGTTTAAAATTTTTTAATTATAAAAATTTTTGATTTTTTTTTAATTTTGACATTTTTAATTTAAATTTTTTTTTGAATTTTGAAAAGTTTTAAATTTTTCTGAATTTTGAAAATTTTAAAATTTTTGTCTATTTCGAAAGCTCTCGATTAGGATTTTGAAAAATATTGAAAATTTTGGAAATTTCGATATTTTTTTATTTAAATTTTTTTTCAAAACCCTGAAATTTTTTTGAATTTTAAAAACTTTTGGAATTTTTTTAATTTCCAAATTATTGGTATTTTGAAAATTTTGAATTTTTTTAATTTTGAAAAATTTTGAGTTGTTTTTAATTTTGAAAAATTTAATTTTTTTTTAATTTTGAAAATTTAAAAAAAATTTTGGAATTTTTTTTAATTTCGAAATATTTGGTATTTTGAAAATTTTAAAATGTTTGTCTATTTCGAAAGCTTTCGATTAGGATTTTGAAAAATATTGAAAATTTTGGAAATTTCGAAATTTTTTGATCTAAAAAATTTTTTGAAAATCCTGAAATATTTTTTGGATTTTAAAAAATTTTGGAATTTTTTTTCAATTTCGAAATTTTTGGTATTTTGAAAAATTTTGAATTTTTTCATTATCAAAAATTTTGAATTATTTTTAATTTTGAAAAATTTAATTTTTTTTTACTTTTGAAAATTTAAAAAAAATTTTGGAATTTTGAAAATTTTTGAAATATCTTTTGAATTTTGAATTTTTTTGTAATTTTGAAATTTTTTTTTAATTTTCAAAATTTTTTTTTTAATTATGAAAGTTTTTAAATTTTTCTGAATTTTGAAAATTTAAAATTTTTGTGTATTTCAAAAGCTTTCAATTTGGATTTTGAAATATATTGAAAATTTTGGAAATTTCCAAATTTTTTTTTCAAATTTCTGAAAATTCCTCAAAATTTTTAGAATTTTTTTCAATTTCGAAATTATTGGTATTTTGAAAAATTTTTTTTTTTAAATTTTGAAAAATTTTCTAAACAAAAAAATTTAATAATCAAAACATTTTCAAAACCAAAAAATTTTAAAAATTTTCAAAATTGAAAAAAATTTCAAAATTTTTCAAAATTGAAAAAATTTTCAGAATTTTCAAAAATTTGAAAATTAAAATTATAAAAATTTTTGGAATTTTGAAAATTTCGAAATTTTTTAATTATGAAAATTTTTTATTTTTTTGAATTTTGACATTTTTTTAATTTAATTTTTTTTTTTGAATTTTGAAGTTTTAAATTTTTATGAATTTTGAAAATTTTAAAATTTTTGCCTATTTCGAAAGCTTTCGATTAGGATTTTGAAAAATATTGAAAATTTTGGAAATTTCGATATTTTTTTATTTAAATTTTTTTTCAAAACCCTGAAATTTTTTTGGATTTTAAAAAATTTCGGAATTTTTTTTAATTTCCAAATTATTCGTATTTTGAAAATTTTGAATTTTTTCCATTATAAAAAATTTTGAGTTGTTTTTAATTTTGCAAAATTAAAATTTTTTTTTTATTTTGAAAATTTAAAAAAAAATTTGGAATTTTGAAAAATTCTGAAAATTTTTAATTTTGAAATTTCTTGAAATTTTATCTGAATTTTGAAATTTATTTTTCAATATTGAAAATTTTTTAATTTTTCTGAAATTTTGAAAATTTAAAAAAAATTTTTGGAATTTTGAAAAATTTTGAAAATTTTTGAAATATTTTTTGATTTTTACTTTTTTTTAATTTTGAAATTTTTTTTCAATTTTCAAAATTTCTTTTTGAATTTTGAAATTTTTTTAATTTTTCTAAATTATGAAAATTTAAGATTTTTGTGTATTTAAAAAGCTTCCGATTTGGATTTTGAAAAATATTGAAAATTATGGAAATTTCGAAATTTTTTGATTTAAACAATTTTCTGAAAATCCTGAAATTTTTTTGGATTTTAAAAAATTTTGGAATTTTTTTTCAATTTCGAAATTTTTGGTATTTTGAAAAATTTTGAAGTTTTTTAATTTTGAAAAATTTCAATTGTTTTTATTTTTGAAAAATTTAATTTTTTTTAATTTTGAAATATTTTTTGAATTTTGAATTTTTTTTAATTTTGTTTTTTTTTTATTTTCAAAATTTTTTTGAATTTTGAAAATTTTTAAATTTTTCTGAATTTTGAAAATTTAAAATTTTTGTGTATTTCAAAAGCTTTCGATTTGGATTTTGAAAAATATTGAAAATTTTGGAAACTTCCAAATTTTTTTATTTAGAAATGTTTTGGAAATTCAGAAAATTTTTGGAATTTTTTTCAATTTCGAAATATTTGGTATTTTGAAAAATTTTGAATTTTGAAGAATTTTGAAAAATTTTCAAAACAAAAAATTTAATAATCAAAACATTTTCAAAACAAAAAAAATTTTCAAAATTTTCAAAATTGAAAAAAATTTCAAAATTTTTCAAAATTGAAAAAATATTCAGAATTCTCAATTTTTTCAAAATTAAAATTATGAAAATTTTTGGAATTTTGAAAATTTTGAAATTTTTTAATTATGAAAATTTTTTATTTTTTTGAATTTTGACATTTTTTTAATTTAATTTTTTTTTTGAATTTTGAAGTTTTAAATTTTTATGAATTTTGAAAATTTTAAAATTTTTGTCTATTTCGAAAGCTTTCGATTAGGAATTTGAAAAATATTGAAAATTTTGGAAATTTCGATATTTTTTTATTTAAATTTTTTTTCAAAACCCTGAAATTTTTTTGGATTTTAAAAAATTTTGGAATTTTTTTAATTTCCAAATTATTGGTATTTTGAAAATTTTGAATTTTTTTAATTTTGAAAAATTTTGAGTTGTTTTCAATTTTGAAAAATTTAATTTTTTTTTAATTTTGAAAATTTAAAAAAAATTTTGGAATTTTTTTTAATTTCGAAATATTTGGTATTTTGAAAATTTTAAAATGTTTGTCTATTTCGAAAGCTTTCGATTAGGATTTTGAAAAATATTGAAAATTTTGGAAATTTCGAAATTTTTTGATTTAAAAAATTTTTTGAAAATCCTGAAATATTTTTTGGATTTTAAAAAATTTTGGAATTTTTTTTCAATTTCGAAATTTTTGGTATTTTGAAAAATTTTGAATTTTTTCATTATCAAAAATTTTGAATTATTTTTAATTTTGAAAAATTTAATTTTTTTTTACTTTTGAAAATTTAAAAAAAAAAAATGGAATTTTGAAAATTTTTGAAATATTTTTTGAATTTTGAATTTTTTTGTAATTTTGAAATTTTTTTTTAATTTTCAAAAATTTTTTTTTGAATTATGAAAGTTTTTAAATTTTTCTGAATTTTGAAAATTTAAAATTTTTGTGTATTTCAAAAGCTTTCAATTTGGATTTTGAAATATATTGAAAATTTTGGAAATTTCCAAATTTTTTTTCAAATTTCTGAAAATTCCTCAAAATTTTTAGAATTTTTTTCAATTTCGAAATTATTGGTATTTTGAAAATTTTTTTTTTTTTTAATTTTGAAAAATTTTCTAAACAAAAAAATTTAATAATCAAAACATTTTCAAAACCAAAAAATTTTAAAAATTTTCAAAATTGAAAAAAATTTCAAAATTTTTCAAAATTGAAAAAATTTTCAGAATTTTCAAAAATTTGAAAATTAAAATTATGAAAGTTTTTGGAATTTTGAAAATTTCGAAATTTTTTAATTATGAAAATTTTTTATTTTTTTGAATTTTGACATTTTTTTAATTTAATTTTTTTTTTGAATTTTGAAGTTTTAAATTTTTATGAATTTTGAAAATTTTAAAATTTTTGCCTATTTCGAAAGCTTTCGATTAGGATTTTGAAAAATATTGAAAATTGTGGAAATTTCGATATTTTTTTATTTAAATTTTTTTTTCAAAACCCTGAAATTTTTTTGGATTTTAAAAAATTTCGGAATTTTTTTTAATTTCCAAATTATTGGTATTTTGAAAATTTTGAATTTTTTCCATTATAAAAAATTTTGATTTTTTAATTTTGAAAAATTTAATTTTTTTTTAATTTTGAAAATTTAAAAAAATTTTTGGAATTTTTTTTAATTTCGAAATTTTTGGTATTTTCAAAATTTCAAAATGTTTGTCTATTTCGAAAGCTTTCGATTAGGATTTTGAAAAATATTGAAAATTTTGGAAATTTCGAAATTTTTTGATTTAAAAAATTTTTTGAAAATCCTGAAATATTTTTTGGATTTTAAAAAATTTTGGAATTTTTTTCAATTTCGAAATTTTTGGTATTTTGAAAAATTTTGAATTTTTTCATTTTCAAAAATTTTGAATTATTTTTAATTTTGAAAAATTTAATTTTTTTTTACTTTTGAAAATTTAAAAAAAATTTTGGAATTTTGAAAATTTTTGAAAAATTTTTTTAATTTTGAATTTTTTTGTAATTTTGAAATTTTTTTTTAATTTTCAAAATTTTTTTTTGAATTATGAAAGTTTTTAAATTTTTCTGAATTTTGAAAATTTATAATTTTTGTGTATTTCAAAAGCTTTCGATTTGGATTTTGAAATATATTGAAAATTTTGGAAATTTCCAAATTTTTTTTTTAAATTTCTGAAAATTCTGAAAATTTTTAGAATATTTTTCAATTTCGAAATTATTGGTATTTTGAAAAATTTTGAATTTTTTTAAATTTTGAAAAATTTTCTGAACAAAAAAATTTAATAATCAAAACATTTTCAAAACCAAAAAATTTTAAAAATTTTCAAAATTGAAAAAAATTTCAAAATTTTTCAAAATTGAAAAAAATTTTCAGAATTTTCAAAATTTTCAAAATTAAAATTATGAAAATTTTTGGAATTTTGAAAATTTTGAAATTTTTTAATTATGAAAATTTTTTATTTTTTTGAATTTTGACATTTTTTTAATTTAAAATTTTTTTGAATTTTGAAGTTTTAAATTTTTCTGAATATTGAAAATTTTAAAATTTTTTGTCTATTTCGAAAGCTTTCGATTAGGATTTTGAAAAATATTGAAAATTTTGGAAATTTCGAAATTTTTATATTTAAAAAATTTTTTGAAAATCATGAAATATTTTTTCGATTTTAAAAAATTTTGGAATTTTTTTTCAATTTCGAAATTTTTGGTATTTTGAAAAATTTTGAATTTTTTCATTTTCAAAAATTTTGAATTATTTTTAATTTTGAAAAATTTAATTTTTTTTTACTTTCGAAAATTTAAGAAAATTTTTGGAATTTTGAAAATTTTTAAAATATTTTTTGGATTTTGAATTTTTTTTTAATTTTGAAAATTTTTTTTAATTTTCAAAATTTTTTTTTGAATTTTGAAAATTTTTAAATTTTTCTGATTTTTGAAAAATTTAAGATTTTTGTGTATTTCAAAAGCTTTCGACTTGGATTTTGAAAAATATTGAAAATTTCCAAATTTTTTTATTTAAAAATGCTTTGAAAATTCAGAAAATTTTTGGAATTTTATTCAATTTCGAAATTTTTGGTATTTTGAAAAATTTTGAATTTTGAAAAATTTTCAAAACAAAATATTTAAACAAAACATTTTCAAAACCAAAAAATTTAAAAAATTTTCAAAATTGAAAAAAATTTCAAAATTTTTCAAAATTGAAAAAAAATTTCAGAATTTTCAAAAATTTTCAAAATTAAAATTATGAAAATTTTTGGAATTTTGAAAGTTTAAAATTTTTTAATTATAAAAATTTTTTATTTTTTTTTAATTTTGACATTTTTTTTAATTTAAATTTTTTTTTGAATTTTGAAAAGTTTTAAATTTTTCTGAATTTTGAAAATTTTAAAATTTTTGTCTATTTCGAAAGCTTTCGATTAGGATTTTGAAAAATTTTGAAAATTTTGGAAATTTAGAAATTTTTTGATTTAAAATTTTTTTCAAAATCCTGAAATTTTTTTCGATTTTAAAAAATTTTGGAATTTTTTTTCAATTTCGAAATTTTTGATATTTTGAAAAATTTTGAAGTTTTTTAATTTTGAAAAATTTCAATTGTTTTTAATGTTGAAAAATTTAATTTTTTTTAATTTTGAAATATTTAAAAACATTTTTGGAATTTTTTTTAATTTCGAAATTTTTGGTATTTTGAAAATTTTAAAATGTTTGTCTATTTCGAAAGCTTTCGATTAGGATTTTGAAAAACATTGAAAATTTTGGAAATTTCGAAATTTTTTGATTTAAAAAATTTTTTGAAAATCCTGAAATATTTTTTGGATTTTAAAAAATTTTGGAATTTTTTTCAATTTCGAAATTTTTGGTATTTTGAAAAATTTTCAATTTTTTCATTGTCAAAAATTTTGAATTATTTTTAATTTTGAAAAGTTTAATTTTTTTTTACTTTTGAAAATTTAAGAAAATTTTTGGAATTTTGAAAATTTTTAAAATATTTTTTGGATTTTGAATTTTTTTAAATTTTGAAAATTTTTTTTAATTTTCGAAATTTTTTTTTGAATTTTGAAAATTTTTAAATTTTTCTGATTTATGAAAAATTTAAGATTTTTGTGTATTTAAAAAGCTTCCGATTTGGATTTTGAAAAATATTGAAAATTATGGAAATTTCGAAATTTTTTGATTTAAACAATTTTCTGAAAATCCTGAAATTTTTTTGGATTTTAAAAAATTTTGGAATTTTTTTTCAATTTCGAAATTTTTGGTATTTTGAAAAATTTTGAAGTTTTTTAATTTCGAAAAATTTCAATTGTTTTTAATTTTGAAAAATTTAATTTTTTTTAATTTTGAAATATTTTTTGAATTTTGAATTTTTTTAATTTTGTTTTTTTTTTTATTTTCAAAATTTTTTTGAATTTTGAAAATTTTTAAATTTTTCTGAATTTTGAAAATTTAAAATTTTTGTGTATTTCAAAAGCTTTCGATTTGGATTTTGAAAAATATTGAAAATTTTGGAAACTTCCAAATTTTTTTATTTAAAAATGTTTTGAAAATTCAGAAAATTTTTGGAATTTTTTTCAATTTCGAAATATTTGGTATTTTGAAAAATTTTGAATTTTGAAGGATTTTGAAAAATTTTCAAAACAAAAAATTTAATAATCAAAACATTTTCAAATCAAAAAAAATTTTCAAAATTTTCAAAATTGAAAAAAATTTCAAAATTTTTCAAAATTGAAAAAATATTCAGAATTCTCAAAATTTTCAAAATTAAAATTATGAAAATTTTTGGAATTTTGAAAATTTTGAAATTTTTTAATTATGAAAATTTTTTATTTTTTTGACTTTTGACATTTTTTTTATTTAATTTTTTTTTATTTTGAAGTTTTAAATTTTTCTGATTTATGAAAAATTTAAGATTTTTGTGTATTTCAAAAGCTTTCGACTTGGATTTTGAAAAATATTGAAAATTTTGGAAATTTCCAAATTTTTTTTATTTAAAAATGCTTTGAAAATTCAGAAAATTTTTGGAATTTTTTTCAATTTCGAAATTTTTGGTATTTTGAAAAATTTCGAAAAATTTTCAAAACAAAATATTTAAACAAAACATTTTCAAAACCAAAAAATTTAAAAAATTTTCAAAATTGAAAAAAATTTCAAAATTTTTCAAAATTGAAAGCAAATTTCAGAATTTTCAAAAATTTTCAAAATTAAAATTATGAAAATTTTTGGAATTTTGAAGGTTTAAAATTTTTTAATTATAAAAATTTTTTATTTTTTTTTAATTTTGACATTTTTTTTAATTTAAATTTTTTTTTGAATTTTGAAAAGTTTTAAATTTTTCTGAATATTGAAAATTTTAAAATTTTTTGTCTATTTCGAAAGCTTTCGATTAGGATTTTGAAAAATATTGAAAATTTTGGAAATTTCGAAATTTTTATATTTAAAAAATTTTTTGAAAATCATGAAATATTTTTTCGATTTTAAAAAATTTTGGAATTTTTTTTCAATTTCGAAATTTTTGGTATTTTGAAAAATTTTGAATTTTTTCATTTTCAAAAATTTTGAATTATTTTTAATTTTGAAAAATTTAATTTTTTTTTACTTTCGAAAATTTAAGAAAATTTTTGGAATTTTGAAAATTTTTAAAATATTTTTTGGATTTTGAATTTTTTTTTAATTTTGAAAATTTTTTTTAATTTTCAAAATTTTTTTTTGAATTTTGAAAATTTTTAAATTTTTCTGATTTTTGAAAAATTTAAGATTTTTGTGTATTTCAAAAGCTTTCGACTTGGATTTTGAAAAATATTGAAAATTTCCAAATTTTTTTATTTAAAAATGCTTTGAAAATTCAGAAAATTTTTGGAATTTTATTCAATTTCGAAATTTTTGGTATTTTGAAAAATTTTGAATTTTGAAAAATTTTCAAAACAAAATATTTAAACAAAACATTTTCAAAACCAAAAAATTTAAAAAATTTTCAAAATTGAAAAAAATTTCAAAATTTTTCAAAATTGAAAAAAAATTTCAGAATTTTCAAAAATTTTCAAAATTAAAATTATGAAAATTTTTGGAATTTTGAAAGTTTAAAATTTTTTAATTATAAAAATTTTTTATTTTTTTTTAATTTTGACATTTTTTTTAATTTAAATTTTTTTTTGAATTTTGAAAAGTTTTAAATTTTTCTGAATTTTGAAAATTTTAAAATTTTTGTCTATTTCGAAAGCTTTCGATTAGGATTTTGAAAAATTTTGAAAATTTTGGAAATTTAGAAATTTTTTGATTTAAAATTTTTTTCAAAATCCTGAAATTTTTTTCGATTTTAAAAAATTTTGGAATTTTTTTTCAATTTCGAAATTTTTGATATTTTGAAAAATTTTGAAGTTTTTTAATTTTGAAAAATTTCAATTGTTTTTAATGTTGAAAAATTTAATTTTTTTTAATTTTGAAATATTTAAAAACATTTTTGGAATTTTTTTTAATTTCGAAATTTTTGGTATTTTGAAAATTTTAAAATGTTTGTCTATTTCGAAAGCTTTCGATTAGGATTTTGAAAAACATTGAAAATTTTGGAAATTTCGAAATTTTTTGATTTAAAAAATTTTTTGAAAATCCTGAAATATTTTTTGGATTTTAAAAAATTTTGGAATTTTTTTCAATTTCGAAATTTTTGGTATTTTGAAAAATTTTCAATTTTTTCATTGTCAAAAATTTTGAATTATTTTTAATTTTGAAAAGTTTAATTTTTTTTTACTTTTGAAAATTTAAGAAAATTTTTGGAATTTTGAAAATTTTTTTTAATTTTCGAAATTTTTTTTTGAATTTTGAAAATTTTTAAATTTTTCTGATTTATGAAAAATTTAAGATTTTTGTGTATTTAAAAAGCTTCCGATTTGGATTTTGAAAAATATTGAAAATTATGGAAATTTCGAAATTTTTTGATTTAAACAATTTTCTGAAAATCCTGAAATTTTTTTGGATTTTAAAAAATTTTGGAATTTTTTTTCAATTTCGAAATTTTTGGTATTTTGAAAAATTTTGAAGTTTTTTAATTTCGAAAAATTTCAATTGTTTTTAATTTTGAAAAATTTAATTTTTTTTAATTTTGAAATATTTTTTGAATTTTGAATTTTTTTAATTTTGTTTTTTTTTTTATTTTCAAAATTTTTTTGAATTTTGAAAATTTTTAAATTTTTCTGAATTTTGAAAATTTAAAATTTTTGTGTATTTCAAAAGCTTTCGATTTGGATTTTGAAAAATATTGAAAATTTTGGAAACTTCCAAATTTTTTTATTTAAAAATGTTTTGAAAATTCAGAAAATTTTTGGAATTTTTTTCAATTTCGAAATATTTGGTATTTTGAAAAATTTTGAATTTTGAAGGATTTTGAAAAATTTTCAAAACAAAAAATTTAATAATCAAAACATTTTCAAATCAAAAAAAATTTTCAAAATTTTCAAAATTGAAAAAAATTTCAAAATTTTTCAAAATTGAAAAAATATTCAGAATTCTCAAAATTTTCAAAATTAAAATTATGAAAATTTTTGGAATTTTGAAAATTTTGAAATTTTTTAATTATGAAAATTTTTTATTTTTTTGACTTTTGACATTTTTTTTATTTAATTTTTTTTTATTTTGAAGTTTTAAATTTTTCTGATTTATGAAAAATTTAAGATTTTTGTGTATTTCAAAAGCTTTCGACTTGGATTTTGAAAAATATTGAAAATTTTGGAAATTTCCAAATTTTTTTTATTTAAAAATGCTTTGAAAATTCAGAAAATTTTTGGAATTTTTTTCAATTTCGAAATTTTTGGTATTTTGAAAAATTTCGAAAAATTTTCAAAACAAAATATTTAAACAAAACATTTTCAAAACCAAAAAATTTAAAAAATTTTCAAAATTGAAAAAAATTTCAAAATTTTTCAAAATTGAAAGCAAATTTCAGAATTTTCAAAAATTTTCAAAATTAAAATTATGAAAATTTTTGGAATTTTGAAGGTTTAAAATTTTTTAATTATAAAAATTTTTTATTTTTTTTTAATTTTGACATTTTTTTTAATTTAAATTTTTTTTTGAATTTTGAAAAGTTTTAAATTTTTCTGAATTTTGAAAATTTTAAAATTTTTGTCTATTCTGAAAGCTTTCGATTAGGATTTTGAAAAATTTTGAAAATTTTGGAAATTTCGAAATTTTTTGATTTAAAAAATTTTTTGAAAATCCTGAAATATTTTTTGGATTTTAAAAAATTTTGGAATTTTTTTTCAATTTCGAAATTTTTGGTATTTTGAAAAATTTCGAAAAATTTTCAAAACAAAATATTTAAACAAAAAATTTTCAAAACCAAAAAATTTAAAAAATTTTCAAAATTGAAAAAAATTTCAAAATTTTTCAAAATTGAAAGAAAATTTCAGAATTTTCAAAAATTTTCAAAATTAAAATTATGAAAATTTTTGGAATTTTGAAAGTTTAAAATTTTTTAATTAGAAAAATTTTTGATTTTTTTTTTAATTTTGACATTTTTTTTAATTTAAATTTTTTTTTGAATTTTGAAAAGTTTTAAGTTTTTCTGAATTTTGAAAATTTTAAAATTTTTGTCTATTTCAAAAGCTTTCGATTTGGATTTTGAAAAATATTGAAAATTTTGGAAATTTCCAAATTTTTATTTTAATTTCTGAAAATTCTGAAAATTTTTGGAATTTTTTTCAATTTCGAAATTATTGGTATTTTCAAAAATTTTGAAAAATTTTCAAAAATTAAAATTTAATAATCAAACCATTTTCAAAACCAAAAAATTTTAAAAATTTTAGAAATTGAAAAAAATTTCAAAATTTTTCAAAATTGAAAAAAATTTTCAGAATTTTCAAAATTTTCAAAATTAAAATTATGAAAATTTTTGGAATTTTGAAAGTTTTGAAATTTTTCAATTATGAAAATTTTTTTTTTTTTTTTATTTAAAATTTTTTTGAATATTTGAATTTTAAATTTTTCTGAATTTTGAAAATTTTAAAATTTTTGTCTATTTCGAAAGCTTTCGATTAGGATTTTGAAAAATATTGAAAATTTTGGAAATTTCGAAATTTTTTAATTTAAAATTTTTTTCAAAATCCTGAAATTTTTTTGGATTTTAAAAAATTTTGGAATTTTTTTTTAATTTCGAAATTAATGATATTTTGAAGATTTTGAATTCTTTTCATTTTGAAAAATTTTGAGTTGTTTTTAATTTTGCAAAATTTAATTTTTTTTTATTTTGAAAATTTAAAAAAAAATTTGCAATTTTGAAAAATTCTGAAAATTTTTAATTTTGAAAATTCTTGAAATTTTATCTGAATTTTGAAATTTATTTTTCAATATTGAAAATTTTTTAATTTTTTGTGAAATTTTGAAAATTTAAAAAAAATTTTTGGAATTTTGAAGAATTTTGAAAATTTTTGAAATATTTTTTGAATTTTGACTATTTTTTAATTTTGAAATTTTTTTTCAATTTTCAAAATTTTATTTTGAATTTTGAAATTTTTTAAATTTTTCTGAATTATGAAAATTTAAGATTTTTGTGTATTTAAAAAGCTTCCTATTTGGATTTTGAAAAATATTGAAAATTATGGAAATTTCGAAATTTTTTGATTTAAACAATTTTCTGAAAATCCTGAAATTTTTTTGGATTTTAAAAAATTTTGGAATTATTTTTCAATTTCGAAATTTTTGGTATTTTGAAAAATTTTGAAGTTTTTTAATTTTGAAAAATTTCAATTGTTTTTAATTTTGAAAAATTTAATTTTTTTTAATTTTGAAATATTTTTTGAATTTTGAATTTTTTTTAATTTTGTTTTTTTTTTTTATTTTCAAAATTTTTTTGAATTTTGAAAATTTTTAAATTTTTCTGAATTTTGAAAATTTAAAATTTTTGTGTATTTCAAAAGCTTTCGATTTGGATTTTGAAAAATATTGAAAATTTTGGAAACTTCCAAATTTTTTTATTTAAAAATGTTTTGATAATTCAGAAAATTTTTGGAATTTTTTTCAATTTCGAAATATTTGCTATTTTGAAAAATTTTGAATTTTGAAGAATTTTGAAAAATTTTCAAAACAAAAAATTTAATAATCAAAACATTTTCAAAACAAAAAAAAATTTCAAAATTTTCAAAATTGAAAAAAATTTCAAAATTTTTCAAAATTGAAAAAATATTCAGAATTCTCAATTTTTTCAAAATTAAAATTATGAAAATTTTTGGAATTTTGAAAATTTTGAAATTTTTTAATTATGAAAATTTTTTATTTTTTTGAATTTTGACATTTTTTTAATTTAATTTTTTTTTTTGAATTTTGAAGTTTTAAATTTTTATGCATTTTGAAAATTTTAAAATTTTTGTCTATTTCGAAAGCTTTCGATTAGGAATTTGAAAAATATTGAAAATTTTGGAAATTTCGATATTTTTTTATTTAAATTTTTTTTCAAAACCCTGAAATTTTTTTGGATTTTAAAAAATTTTGGAATTTTTTTTCAATTTCGAAATTTTTGGTATTTTGAAAAATTTTGAAATTTTTTAATTTTGAAAAATTTTAATTGTTTTTAATTTTGAAAAATTTAATTTCTTTTAATTTTGAAAATTTAAAAAAAATTTTTGGAATTTTGAAAATTTTTGAAATATTTTTTGAATTTTGAATTTTTCTTTAATTTTGCAATTTTTTTTCAATTTTCAAAATTTTTTTTCAATTCTGAAAATTTTTAAATTTTTCTGAATTATAAAAATTTAAGATTTTTGTGTATTTCAAAAGCTTCGATTTGGATTTTGAAAAATATTGAAAATTTTGGAAATTTTCTAATTTTTTTATTTAAAATTGCTTTGAAAATTCAGAAAATTTTTGGAATTTTTTCAATTTCGAAATTTTTGGTATTTTGAAAAATTTTGAAAAATTTTCAAAACAAAATATTTAAACAAAACATTTTCAAACCCAAAAAATTTCAAAAATTTTCAAAATTGGAAAAAATTTCAAAATTTTTCAAAATTGAAAAAAAATTTCAGAATTTTTCAAAATTGAAAAAAATATTCAGAATTCTCAAAATTTTCAAAATTTAAATTATGAAAATTTTTGGAATTTTGAAAATTTTGAAATTTTTTAATTATAAAAATTATTGATTTTTTAAATTTTGACATTTTTTTAATTTAAAATTTTTTTTTTATTTTGAAATTCCTTTTAAAAGTTTTTAAAAATGGTTGAAAATTAAAAAAAACCGATTTCAAAAAAATTTAAAATTAAAAATTTAAGAAAATGTAAAAACAAAAATATTTTCATTTTTCAAAATTCTAGCAATTACATAATTTTAGACATTTTTCAAAATTTAAAAAAAGATTAAAAAAATTATTAGAAATTCGAAAGAAATTTCAAAATTTTTCAAAATAAAAATTTTCAAAATTTAGAAACAATATAAATTTAATAAAATTAAAAACTTTTTAAATTTCAGAAATAAAAAAATTTCAAAATATTTAAGTTTCATAAAGTAAGAAAAATTTCAAAATTTTTCAAAATTAAGAAACTTTTGAAAATTTCTTCTAAAATTAAAAGAAATGCAAGATTTTCGAAAAAATTCAAAATTGTCAGAAATTTTTAAAAATTGTAAAAAATTATGAAAAATTTTTTCAAATTTCTAAAAATATTTTCAAAATATAAAAATTGAATTTTTCAAAAAAAAATTTTCAAAATTTTTAAAATTTCAAAAAAAATTCAAATTATTGAAAATCAAACAATTTTCAAAATTTTTCAAATTTCAAAATTGAAAAATTTTCATTTTTTATATTTTGAAGATTTTTGGTATTTAGAAAAATTTTGTAACTTTTTATTACTGAAAAATTTTTTAGTTTTTTTGAATTTAAAAAAAAATTGAAAATTTTTTTTGGATTTTTGAAAAATTTTGAAATTTTTTCTGATTTTATAACAAAAAATTTTTAAATTTTCTATTTTTGAAATTTGAAAATTTTTTTTTTTTAATTTTGAAATCCTTTTTTAATTTTGAAAATTTTTTCGGATTTTTTCTTAATTTTTTAATTTATTCTGATTTTATCAAACAAAAAAATGAAAATTGTTTACATTTAGAAAAATTTTGTAATTTTTTTTCACTGAAAAATTTTTTAGTTTTTATGAATTTAAAAAAAAATTGAAAATTTTTTTTGGATATTTGAAAAATTTTGAAATTTTTTCTGATTTTATAACACTAAAAAATTTTTTAATTTTCAATTTTTGAAATTTGAAAATTTTAAATTTTTTTAAATTTTGAAATCCTTTCTTAATTTTGAAAAAATTTTTTTGGATTTTTTAAATTTTTTAATTTGTTTTATTTTTCAAATTTGAAAAATTTATTTTTTCTTAATTTTGAAATTCTTTTTAAAACTGTTTGAAAATTAAAAAAAAATAATTTCAAAAAAATTTAAAATTAAAAATTGAAAAAAAATATAAAAAAATTTTTCATTTTTCAAATTTCAAGCAATTTCATAATTTTTGAAATTTTTTTTCAAAATTTAAAAAAAGGATTTAAAAAACTACTAATAATTCGAAAAAAAAATTCAAAATTTTTCGAAATAAAATTTTCAAAAATTACAAATAAAAATAAAAAAAACCCAAAACTTTTCATATTTCAAAAATTAAAAAATTTCAAAATATTTAACTTTTATAAAGTAAGAAAAATTTCAAAATTTTTCAAAATTAAGACACTTTTGAAAATTTTTCTAAAATTAAAAAAATGCAAGATTTTCAGAAAAATTCAAAATTGTCAGAAATTTTTAAAATTGTAAAAATCCAAAAAATATTTTCAAAATACACAAATTTTTTAATATGGAAATTCTCAAAATTTTAAAAAATTTGAAAAAAAAATTCAAATTATTTAAAATCAAAAAATTTTCAAAATTTTTTATATTTCAAAATTACAAAATTTTCACTTTTTTAAATTTTGAAGATTTTTGGTATTTGAAAAATTTTCAACATTGATCAAAATTCCAAAAAATTTCAAAATTTTCAAAATAAAGAAACATTTGAAAATTTTTTCTAAATTTACAAAAAATGCAAGATTTTCAAAAAAATCAAAATTGTAAGAAATTTTCAAAATTGTAAAAAATTAATAAAAATCTTATTCAAAATTAAGAAATATTTCAAAATTTTTTCTAAAATTAAAAAAAAATGCAAGATTTTCGAAAAAATTCAAAATTGTGAGAAATTTTAGAAATTGTAAAAAATTAAGAAAAATTTTTTCAAAATTTAAAAAATATTTTCAAAATATAAAAATTAAATTTTTCAAAATAAAAATTTTCAAAATTTTTAAATTTTGAAAAAATTCAAATTATTCAAAATAATATTTTCAAAATTTTTCAAATTTCAAAATTGCAAAATTTTCACTTTTTTAATTTTGAACATTTTTGGTATTTAGAAAAATTTTGAAAATTGTTTATATTTAGAAAAATTTTGTAACTTTTTTTGTTACTGAAAAATTTTTTAAATTTTCTGAATTTAAAAAAAATTCAAATTATTTTTTTAAGTATTGAAAAATTTTGAAATTTTTTCGCATTTTATAAACCGAAAATAATTTTAATTTTGTATTTTGGAAAATTAAAAAATTTACATTTTTTTTAAATTTCGAAATCCATTTTTAATTTTGAAAATTTTTTTTGGATATTTGAAAAATTTTGAAATTTTTTCTGATTTTATAAGAGATAAAAATTTTTAATTTTTTATTTTTCAAATTTGAAAAATTTATTTTTTTTTTAATTTTGAAATTCTTTTTTAAAACTTTTTAAAAATGTTTGAAAATTAAAAAAAATAAATTTCAAAAAAATTTAAATTTAAAAATTAAAAAAAATATAAAAACAATTTTCGTTTTTCAAAATTCAAGCAATTTCATAATTTTAGAAATTTTTTCAAAATTTAAAAAAAGATTAAAAAAATTACTAAAAATTCAAAAAAAAATTTCAAACTTTTTCCAAATAAAAATTTTCAAAAATTAAAAATAAAAATTTAAAAAAATTCAACACTTTTCAAATTTCAAAAATTAAAAAATTTCAAAATATTTAAGTCTTATATAGTAAAAAAAATTTCAAAATTTTAAAAATTTTCAACATTTTTCAAAATTCCAAAACATTTCAAAATTTGAAAAATTTACATTTTTTTAATTTTGAAAATTTTTTTTGGAAATTGGAAAAATTTTGAAATCTTTTCTGATTTTATAAAACGTAAAAATTTTTAAATTTTTTATTTTTCAAATTTGAAAAAATTATTTTTTTTAAATTTTGAAATCCTTTTTAAAACTTTTTAAAAATGTTTGAACATTAAAAAAAAATTTCAAAAAAATTTAAAATTAAAAATTAAAAATATAAAAAAAATTTCATTTTTCAAAATTCAAGCAATTTCTTAATTTTAGAAATTTTTTTCAAAATTTAAAAAAAGGATTTAAAATACTACTAAAAATTCGAAAAAAAATTCAAAATTTTTCAAAATAAAAATTTTCAAAAATTAAAAATAAAAATTAAAAAAACCCAAAACTTTTCATATTTCAAAAATTAAAAAATTTCAAAATATTTAACTTTTATAAAGTAAGAAAAATTTCAAAATTTTAAAAAATTATCAACATTTATCAAAATTCCAAAAAATTTCAAAATTTTTCAAAATTAAGAACCTTTTGAAAATTTTTCTAAAATTAAAAAAAAATGCAAGATTTTCAAAAAAATTCAAAATTGTCAGAAATTTTTAAAATTGTAAAAAATTAAGAAAAATTTTTTTCAAAATCCAAATAATATTTTCAAAATACAATTAAATTTTTTATAAAAGTTTTCAAAATTTTCAAAAATTTGAAAAAAGTCAAATTAATCAAAATCAAAAATTTTCAAAATTTTTGATATTTCAAAATTACAAAATTTTCACTTTTTTAAATTTTGAAGATTTTTGGTAATTAAAAAATTTTGAAAATTGTTTCTATTTAGAAAACTTTTGTAACTTTTTTTACTCAAACATTTTTTAATTTTTCTCAATTTAAAAAAAATTGAAAATTTTTTCTGGATTTTTTAAAAATTTTTTTAATTTTTCTGATTTCATAAAACTTAAAAAAATTTTAATTTTATATTTCTGAAATTTGAAAAATTTACATTTTATTTAATTTTGAAATCCTTTTTTAATTTTGAAATTTTCTTTGGCTATTTGAAAAATTTTGAAATATTTTCTGATTTTATAAAACTTGAAAATTTTTTAATTTTTTATTTTTCAAATTTGAAAAATTCATTTTTTTTTAATTTTGAAATTCATTTTAAAACTTTTTAAAAATGTTTGAAAATTAAAAAAAATTAATTTCAAAAAAATTTAAATTTAAAACTTAAAAAAAATATAAAAACAATTTTCGTTTTTCAAAATTCAAGCAATTTCATAATTTTAGAAATTTTTTTCAAAATTTAAAAAAAGATTTTAAAAAATTACTAAAAATTCAAAAAAAAATTCAAAATTTTTCAAAACAAAAATTCTCAAATATTAAAAATAAAAATTAAAAATTCCAAAACTTTTCAAATTTCAAAAATAAAAAAATTTCAAAATATTTAACTTTTATAAAGTAAGAAAAATTTCAAAATTTTAAAAAATTATCAACATTTATCAAAATTCCAAAAAATTTCAAAATTTTTGAAAATTAAGAAACTTTTGAAAATTTTTTCTAAAATTAAAAAAAATGCAAGATTTTCAAATTCAAAATTGTAAGAAATTTTTAAAATTGTAAAAAAATTAAGAAAAATTTTTTCAAAATATAAATTTACATTTTTCAATATAAAAATTTTCAAAATTTAAAAAAAATTGAAAAAAATTCAAGTTATTCAAAATCGAAAAATTTTCAAAATTTTTTAAATTTCAGTATTGCAAAATTTTCACTTTTTTATAATTTGAAGAGTTTTGGAAATTTACAAATATTTTGAAAATTGTTTATTATTTAGAAAAATTTTGTAACTTTTTTTTACTGAAAAATTTTTTAACTTTTCTGAATTTAAAAAAAATTGAAATTTTTTTTTTCGGATTTTTCAAAAATTTTGAAATTTTTTCTGATTTTATAACACTTAAAATTTTTGTATTTTTGAAATTTGAAAAATTTACATTTTTTTTAAATTTTGAAATCAATTTTTATTTTGAAAATTTTTTTTGGATTTTTGAAAAATTTTGAAATTTTTTCTTATTTTATAAAACTTAAACATTTTTTAATTTTTTATTTTTCAAATTAGAAAAACTTATTTTTTTTTAAGATTTGAAATTCTTTTTTAACATTTTTTAAATGTTTGAAATTTAAAAAAATAAATTTCAAAAAAATTAAAAATTAAAAACTATAAAAACAAAAAATTTTCATTTTTAAAAATTCAAGCAATTTCATAATTTTACAAAATGTTTTCAACATTTAAAAAAAGATTTAAAAAATTACTAAAAATTAAAAGAAAAATTTCAAAATTTCAAAATAAAAATTTTCAAAAATTAAAAAAAAATAAATAAAAAAAAATTCAAAACTTTTCAAATTTCAAACAAAATTTCAAAATATTTAAGTTTTATAAAGTAATAAAAATTTCAAAATTTTAAAAAATTTTCGACATTTATCAAAATTCCAAAAAATTTCAATATTTTCAAAATTAAGAAACATTTGAAAATTTTTTCTAAATTTAAAAAAAAATGCAAGATTTTCAAAAAAATCAAAATTGTAAGAAATTTTCAAAATTGTAAAAAATTAAGAAAAATATTTCCAAAATTCCAAAAATATTTTCAAAATATAAAAATTAAATTTTTCAATATAAAAATTTTCAAAATTTTTAACAATTTGAAAAAAATTCAAATTATCCAAATTCAAAAAATTTTCAAAATTTTTCAAATTTCAAAATTGCAAAATTATCACTTTTTTAATTTTGAACATTTTTGGGATTTAGAAAAATTTTGAAAATTGTTTATATTTAGAAAAATTTTGTAACTTATTTTTTACTGAAAAATATTTTAAATTTTCTGAATTTAAAAAAAATTGAAATTATTTTTTTAAGTTTTGAAAAATTTTCAAATTTTTTCGCATTTTATAAAACAAAAAAAATTATAATTTTGTATTTTTGAAAATTGAAAAATTTACATTTTTTTTAAATTTTGAAATCTCTTTTTAATTTTGAAAATTTTTTTGGATTTTTAAAAAATTATGAAATTTTTTTCTGATTTTATAAAACTTAAAATTTTTTTAAATTTTTATTTTTCAAATTAGAAAAATTTATTTTTTTTTTAATTTTGAAATTCCTTTTAAAAGTTTTTAAAAATGGTTGAAAATTAAAAAAAATCGATTTCAAAAAAATTTAAAATTAAAAATTAAAAAAAATATTAAAAAAATATTTTCATTTTTCAAAATTCAAGCAATTTCATAATTTTACAAGATTTTTTCCAAATTTAGAAAGAGATTAAAAGAATTACAAAAAATTTCAAAAAAAATTTCAAAATTTTTCAAAATAAAAATTTTCAAAAATTAAAAAAAAAAATAAAAATTAAAAAAAAAATTCAAAACTTTTCACCTTTCAAAGAAAAAAAATTCAAAATATTTAAGTTTTATAAAGTAAGAAAAATTTCAAAATTTTAAAAAATTTTCAACATTATCAAAATTCCAAATAATTTCAAAATTTTTCAAAATTAAGAAACATTTGAAAATTTTTTCTAAAATTAAAAAAAAAACATTTTCAAAAAAAATCAAAATTGTCAAAAATTTTCAAAATTGTAAAAAATTAAGAAAAATTTTTTCAAATTCAAAAAATACATTCAAAATATAAAAATTAAATTTTTGAAAATAAAAATTTTTAAAAATTTGAAAAAATTCAAATGATTCAAAATCGAAAAATTTTCAAAATTTTTGAAATTTCAAAATTGCAAAATTTTCACTTTTTTAAATTTTGAGAATTTTTGGTATCTAGAAAAAATTTTGAAAATCGTTTATGCTTAGAAAAATTTTGTAACTTTTTTTTTACTCAAAAATTTTTTAATCCTGAATTTTTGAAATTTGAAAAATTTAAACTTTTTTTTTTTTAATTTTGAAATCCTTTTGTAATTTTTCAAAATTTTTATTTTAAAAAATTTTGAAATTCTTTTTGAATTTTTTAAATTTTTTTAAACTTTTTCAATTTTGAAAAAAACATTTAAATTTTTATTCTTTTACTGAATTTTTTTAAATTTTGACGAATTTTTAAAATTCTGTAATTTTTTCAAATTTTTTTTGAACTTGAAAATTTTTTAAAATTTCGAATTTCTTTTTAATTTTGAAAAATTTTGAAAATCGTTGAAAATTTTGAAATTTTTTTGATTTCGAAAAATTTTGAATTTTGTAATATTTTTTAAAAATTTAAATATTTTTTAATTTTTTAAAATACAAAAATTTTTGTAATTTTTTTTTAATTTTCTGAAAAATTTTAAAATGTTTTTTAATTTTGAAAAATTTTGAAATTTTATTGGAATTTTGGAAATTGTGAAAATTTTTTTATATTTTGTAATAATTCTGAATATTAAATTTTTTGTATTTTGAAAATTTGTGAAAATTTTGATATTTTTTTAATTTTAAATTTTTTGAAATTATTTTTTTTGAATTTTGAAAAATTTGGAAATTTTCAAATGCTTTTGAATTTCGAAAACTTTTGAAAATTTTAGATAATTTTCAATTTTTTGAAGTGAATCAGTGAAATAATCTGAGGGTGAATTAGAAGTGACTGAGAAGTGAATCATGAGTGAAGAAGGGGTGACATGGGAGTGAATCAGGTTTGATTTAGAAGGTAATTGGGAATGAGTGGGATTGAACCATGAGTGCCTCAAAAGTGAATCAGGAGTGACTCTCAAGTGAATTAGGAGTGACTAGTGAGTGAATAAGGAGAGACTCGATTTAGGAGTGGCTCCCGAGTGAATCAGGGGTGAATCGTAACTCTTGAGTGAATCGCGAGTGAATCGGGAGTGACTCGAAGTAACTTCTTAGTGAAACAGGAGTGTATCGGGAGCGAATAAGTAGTGAATCGCTAGTGACTCGGGAGTGAATCAGGTTTGGCTTGGGAGTGAATCAGGAGTGACTTGGGAATATAACTGGAGTGACTCGGGAGTGTATCAGTATTGACTCGGGAGTGACTCTTGAATGATTCAGGAGAGACTTGGGAGTGACTATGGATTCACTCGGGATTGAATGGGGAGTGACTGGGAAATTATCGTTAAACACTCGGGAGTGAATGGTGAGTGACTGGGGAATTAACAGAAATGACTCCGGAGTGAATCTGGAGTGGCTAGTGTGCCAATTAAGAGTGACTCTGGAGTGAAGCGTAAGTGAATTGTGAGTGAATCAGGAGTGACTCGGGTCTGAACCAGGAGTGACTCGGCTCTGTACCAGGTGTGACCCGGGTATGAACCAGGAGTGACTTGAGTCTGAACCGGAGTGACTCGGGTCTGAACCAGGCGTGCCTCGGGTTTGAATCAGGAGTGTCTTAGGAATTCAGAAGTGACTCGTGAGTGAATAAAAAGTGACTGGTGAGTAAATAAGGAGTGACTGGGAGTTTATTAGAAGTGGCTCGGCAGTGAATCAGTAGTAACTGGGGAGTGTATCGGGAGTGACTGGAATGTGGCAGAAGTGACTCGGGAGTGAATCAGGAGCGACTCGTGTGTGAATCAGGAGTGACCTAGCAGTGACTCGGGAGCGAATCAGGAGTGACTGTTGAGCGACTCAGGAGTAATTGGGAGTTTATCAGGGGTGACTCGGGAGTGAATCAGGACTGTTTGGGGAGTATATTATGAGTGACTGGGGAATGTATCGGGAGTGACTAGGGTGTGAATCAGGAGTGACTAGGGAGTGAATCAGTGACCCGGGTGTGAATCAGGAGTGCCTCGCAGTGAATCAGGACTGTCTCGGATTTGAATCAGGAGTTATTCGGGAATGACTCGAGAGATTTGGCAGTTATTTGGGAATGAATCAAGGGTATGGAGTGATTCTGGAATGATTAGGGAGTTTGTTACATGGGAGTGACTCGAGAGTGAATTGGAAGTGACACGGCATTGGACCGAGAGTGATTCGTGAGCGACTCGGGAATAAATCGAGAGTGAATCTTGAGCGACACAAATGCCTCGGGAGTGACTCTTATTTTATAAAACTTAAATATTTTGAAATTTTCAATTTTTGAAATTTGAAAAATTTTGATATTTTTTTTTAATTTTTAGTAAATCTTAAACATTTTTCAGTTTTTATGTTTTTTTTTAATTTTAAATTTTAAATTTTTTTTATTTTTTTTTTAATTTTTAAATATTCCGAAATTTTGAAATGCTTTTGAATTTCGAAAAATTTTGCAAATTTTAGACAATTTTGAATTTTTTGAAATGAATCAGTGAAATAATGAGTGTCTGGGGATTGAAAAAGTGACTGGGCAGTGAATCAAGAGTGACTGGGGAGCGAATCAGGGGTGACTTGGGAGTGAATCAGGTTTGTTTTTAGAGCTAATCGGGAGTGACTGGTGTGAACCATGAGTGTCTTGGGAGTAAATCAAGAGTGACTAGCAAGTGAATCAGGAGTGACAGGTGTGTGAATCGGGAGTGACTCTTGAGTGAATCGGGAGTGAATCAGGAGTGATTAGGGAGCGACTTTCGAGTGAATCAGGAGTGACTAGGAAGTGAATCTGGAACGACTCGGTGGTTAATAAGGAGTGACTGGTTCAAGAGTGACGAGTGTGTTTCGGGAGTGACTGGGAGGGAATCAGGAGTGCATCAGGAGTGGCTGGTGATTGTATCAGGAGTGAATCGTGTGTGAATCAGGAGTGAACCAGAAGTGACTCGGAAGTCAAACAGGAGTGACTAGGGAGTGAATCGGGAGTGCATCAGTGACTGGTGAGTGATTCAAGAGTGACTGGGGAGTGAATTAGGAGTGAATCAAGAGTGAGTAGGGCGTGAACAGGGAGTATGGAGTGAGTTGGGAGTGAATCAGATATGTCTCGGGAGCGAATCAGGAGGAACTCGGGAGTGATTCGGGAGAGAATAATGAGTAACGCCAGAGTGAACCAGAAGTGACTTAGGAGTTTATCAGGAGTGAGTCAGGAGTCAACTAGGAGTGACTGGGTGAATAAGGAGTGACTGAGGAGTGAATGGAGTGACTCTGGTGTGAACTAGGAATGACTTGGGTTGACTCGAGTGAGTCAGGATTGAGTCGAGTAACTAGGGATTAGGGAGTGAGTCGGTAGTGAATCAGGAGTGACTGGTGAGTGAATAAGGAGTGAGTCAGTAGTGGCTGGTGATTGGATCAGGAGTGAATCGTGTGTGAATCAGGAGTGAACCAGAAGTGACCCGGGAGTGAACCAGGAGTGACTAAGGTGTGTATTAGGAGTGAATGTGGAGTGAATCAGTGACCGGTGAGTGAATCACGAGTGAATGAAAAGTGAATTAGGAATGAATCAAGGGTGACTCCTGAGTGAACGGGGAGTGAATATGAAGTGAGTCTGGAGTGAATCAAGAGGAACTCGGGAGTCATTCGGGAGAGAATGAGTAACGCCAGAGTGAACCAGGACTGACTTGGGAGTGTATCAGGAGTGACTCAGGAGTCAACTAGGAGTGACTGGGTGAATAAGGAGTGACTGAGGAGTGAATGGAGTGACTGGAGTGAACCAGGAGTGACTTGGGTTGACTCGAGTGAGTCAGGATTGAGTCGAGAGTGACTAGGGATTCAGGAGTGACTAGGTAGTGAATCAGGTGTGACTGGTGAGTGAATAAGGAATGACTGGGACTTTATCAGAAGTGATATGTGATCCAATTATGGATGAATTACGTATGTAATCCAAATCTGTATGGAATACATGTGTAATGCAATTGTAGATGGATTACATATGTAATCCAAATCTGTGTGGATTACACATGTAATCTGATTATGGATGGACTACATATGTGATCCTATAATGGATGGATTACAAATGTAATCCAAATCTTTGTGGATTACATATGTGATCCAATTATGGATGAATTACATATGTAATCCAATTATGGATGGATTACATACGTAATCCAAATCAGTGTGGATTACATATGTGATCCAATTTTGGATGGATTACATTATGGATGGATTACATACGTAATCCAAATGTGTGGATTACATATGTACTCCAATTATGGATGGATTACATACGTAATGCAAATCTGTGTGGAATACATGTGTAATCCAATTATGGATGGATTACAAATGTAATCCAAATCTGTGTGGATTACAAATGTAATCCTATTATGGAGGGATTACATGTGATCCAATTATGGATGGATTACATACGTAATCCAAATCTCTGTGGAGTACATGTGTAATCTAATTATGGATGGATTACACATGTAATTCAAATCTTTGTGGATTGCATATGTGATCCAATTATGGATGGATTACATATGTAATCCAAATCTATGTGGAATATATATGTAATCCAATTATGGATGGATTACATACGTAATCCAAATCTGTGTGGATTACATACGTAATCGAATTATGGATGGATTACATGTGATCAAAATACGTGGATTATATATGTGATCCAATTATGGATTGATTGCGAATGTAATCCAAATTTGTGTGGAATACATGTGTAATCGAATTATGGATGGATTACATATGTGATCCAAATACGTGGATTATTTGTGATATAATTATGGATGGATTACATACGTAATCCAAATCTTTGTGAATTACTTATGTAATCCAATTATGGGCGGATTAAATGGATGAATTACATGAGGGGCTGAAAACGAACGTGGACCAAGTCCACCAGTGGTCAGTTTGTGGATTAATGCAATCTCGGCAGACGATAACTTATTCATTCCCGTAACAAAGTCCGTAACTCATTCGTTACTCCACGGATAGCATTACATGGAATGTGAAGGTTGCTGAGCGTGACCCGGGAACCTCAACGCTCAATATCTCAGAACTATTGCAGATGGTTGTGAACCCCTCACATGTTATCCAACTTAAAAACAAAACTTTGAAGGAAAGCGTGAATTTTGAATTTTTTTGAATATTGAAAACTTCTGAAATTTTTAGGAATTTTGAAAAATCTTTGCAAAATTGGTAAATTTTATGAAAATTTGAAATTATTTGAAAATTTTTGAAAATTTTGAATTTTTTTATTTTGAAAAATTTGGTATTTTTTTTAAATTTTGAAAATCTTTGAAAATTTTGAAATTTCTTTGAATTTTTTAAAATTCTGAAATTTTTTTAAATTGAAGGAGTGACGAAGTGACTGGGGAGTAAACCTGGAGTGACTGAGTGGGAGTGTATAATTATTGACTTGGGAGTGAATAAAGAGTGCCCGGTGAGTGAATCAGGAGTGACTTGAGTGAATCAGGAGTGACTTGAGTGAATCAGAAGTGACTCGGGAGTGAATAAGGAGTGACTGTAGGGATTCAGGAGTGACTCGGCAGTGAATAAGGAGCGACTGGTGAGTTAATCGAGAGTGACTGGTGTTTCGGGAGTGACTGAGGAGGGAGTTAATCGAGAGTGACTCGGGAGTGTATCAGGAGTGGCTGGTTATTGATTCAGGAGTGAATCGTGTGCGAATCAGGAGTGAACCAGATGTGACTCCGTTGTGAACCGGGAGTGACTAGGGAGTAAATTAGGAGTGAATCTGGAGTGCATCAGTGACTGGTGAGTGAATCAAGAGTGACTGGGGAGTGCAGCATGACTGAACAGGGAGTGAATAAGAGTGACTCGGGAGTGAGTCGGAAGTGATTAAAGTGTGACGTGGGAGTGAACCAGGAGTGGCTAGGGAGTGTATGAAGAGTGACGCATGAGTGAACTAGGAGTGACTAGGTGAATAAGGAGTGACTTATTGGTGACAGAGTAGTGACCCAGGAGTGACTGGAGCGAATCAGGTATGGAATCAGAAGTGAATCAAGAGTGACTGGCTGAATCAGGTGTGACTGGAAGTGTATAATTAGTGAACTGGGAGTGAATCAGGAATGACTTGGGAGTTAATCAGGAGCGAATCTGGAGTGTATCTGGAGTGACTCGTGATTGAATCAGGAGTGACTCGGAACTTACCAGGAGTGAATCGGGAGCGAATCAGGAATGACTGGGACTGTATCAGGAATGACTCGGATGTGAATCAGGAGTGATTCGTGAGCGAAACAGGAATGAACCGTAACTGACTAGTGAGTGAATCAGGAGTGACCTTATGGAATCAGGAGTGACTGGTGAGTGTATCTAATTTTAATTCTTTTACTTTAATTTATTTTAGTTTATTTTAATGTAATTTAATTTATTTTATTTTATATACATGTTGTCCTTTAATTTCATATAACGGGTTTATTTTTATTCATTTACTTTTTATTTATTATTTCTTATTTATTTATTTATATATATTTATTTATGATTTTGTTTCAAGATTTCTTTTTCGTATCAGGTGCCCGATCATCAATTTGTACTTTTTTTGTTTCACTGATTACTTCGTCTAGTCTGTATGTCTTTTAATGACACTTCACCACTTGCCATCTGCACCAGCATGTGAAGAACTGCTACGAGAGCTCTGAATGAAGAGGACTCCATAAGTGAAAGCTTCTACAATACTGATGCCATGGTAAATAAGGAATGGATGCGAGCAGAATATGAACTGAGGCACGTAGTGATCCATGGTTTCCACCATCGCATCTGCACCAGGAAGTCTTTCCACCAGGCCTGCCATGAATGTATATGTGTACCGTGTAGTGAACAGTGTGACACTTACCATGCCTTGGAATGTAACAAGAGATCAGTATCGCTGATTCACTTCTGTACAGACTGGATTCACTGCAGTGAAGAGTGTGACACTCAGTGTATATCTAGACTAGAGTCATATGGACTTTTGCCCATTGGGCGCTTTACATTTTATTAGTGAGAGAAAGAGAAAATCATCGAAATGATAGCCGTCCAAATCTTGGATTTAAAATATCGGCATCCGAATCAGTTCAAATGAACAAAAAAGTAAATGTACATTAATGTAAAAAAATACATATGAAATTTTAAAAAAGAATATTCTTGTGACAAGATATGGTAGCTATAAAAACGATAAAAATTTATTGAAAATAAATAATATACATTGAATATTATAAAGATGAATAGAGATGGTCATTGATGATGTTCAATGAAGATTTTAAAATGGTTGATGCAATTGTCTGAAGAGTCTTATCAGGAACCTTTAATTTTCTGAGGATCTCCAATGTAATTTTGGGAATTGTTCCTCGCGCACCAAACATAAGTCCAATGACATTCCAATCTTGAATATTATATTTATGACTGAGATCATCACAGCATGGAAGGTAAATAGTGCGTTTCTCTTCATGTACCTGCTTTGGTTGATCTTCATTAATTTCGAACCTTACAGTGGGGTCAAGAATGAGACCAGTTTTTTTATCTCGGTCAATTATTAAGATGTCAGCACGCCGTGTAGATCCTTCCGTATTCACCATGTTCCCTTAATCTGTTCGCAATATTGAGCGGACTGTGTTATGTCTGTCAATTCGCAGTAATTCCCCCTGAGGGCAGAAACCTAGCACGTGGGGTAACGTTTCATGCTCATTGCATCTCCTGCAATGAGTATTGCCAAGGCTTCTATTGGGGGATATCTAACTGCGATGACATTGGTGCTCATTTTAATGGCCTTGGTCCATTGGCCACAAGACAGACTTTTCTTATTGCTAATCCAGGTGTTACCTTTTTTCCAATAAGAATCACTGCCAAGAGCAATTCACTCACTGCAAAGGATGAAAAATGCACAGCTGAAGAGAACAAGTCTACAAAAACGTGCAACAGATTTTCTCTATTTTAATGGTGATTATTAGTACACATGCAGGGCTGCTACATCGAAAAGGACAGGTCTCTGAGCCCCTTCGTTCACCTTGAGTAGAGAAAATTCTGTTCTCGAAGGTCAAATTGATCGTTTTTTAGAAACTTTGCCGGACAATACCGTTCATACGCCTGGGAGCAAAGAGTAGTGCTTCACAATACAGATACAGATCGTGCAGCTCTATCCGCGGCACTAACCAGCTTTGTTCTCACTACACATATGGCAGAGTTATGGTGGCGAGAATGATAGCGGAATAGTAGTTAAAGCCATGGTATTTTTTCTTCATAATCAGTTTGTCTTCGACATTCCCATTTTGATGATATGGTGTCCGAAGTAAGTCAAGGGGGATTAAAAGAATAAATCCAGTTCCTCGATATGACCACTATTGTCGAAAATAATGCACATACTGAGGAACTGGATGGGGAAATGTATTCCCCCTTGATTCACTTCTTTCAAGATAGCATCAAAATGGCAATCGCGAACACTTTCTGATTCTCGAGACATTCCACCGACATTCTTGCTGCCATAACTCCGCAGTACTTGTAGTTAGAACAAAGCCGATGAGTGCGTTGAATACAGTTCGTCGAACTCCATCTTGAGTATAAAGGACAACTCTCTATCCCTGCGCGTTTGGATGGGAGAGGCCGCCAAAATTAAAAAAAATGGCCATTTTCACCTTCCAAATCAGACTTTTTTCTACACAAGGAGAACGAAGCGGCTCAGAGGTCCGCCATTTTAACTGTAGCATCCCCGCATCTTCCCTAATAATAACCGCTAAAATCCAGCAAATCCGTCGCACTTTTTTCTAGCTTTTATTTTAGGGATACCTAAAATATCTGAGTCTCTAATTCCAGAAATAATGGCCATACCGAGGAACTGGATGCGGCCCTGTATTCCCTCTTGCCATACTTCTTACACAATAGCATCATAATGGCAATCGCGAACACTTTCTGATTCTGGAGACATTCCGCCGACATTCTTGCCGCCATAACTCCGCGGTACTTGTAGTTAGAACAAAGCCGATGAGTGCGTTGAATACAATTCGTCGAACTCCATCTTGAGTTTAAGGACAACTCTCTATCACCGCGCATTTGGACGGGACAGGCCGGCAAATTTTCAAAAAATGGCCATTTTGACCTTCCAAAACAGACTTTTTTCTACACAAGGAGAACAAAGCGGCTCAGAGGTCCGCCCTTTTAACTGTAGCATCCCCGCATCTTCCCTAATAATCACCGCTAAAATCCAGCAAATCGGTCGCACTTTTTTCTAGCCTTAATTTTTGCGTTCCTAAAATATTTGAGTCTCTAATTCCGGAAATAATGGCCATACCGAGGAACTGGATGCGGCCCTGTAATCCCCCTTGACATACTTCTTACACGATAGCATCAAAATGGCAATCGCAAACACTTTCTGATTTTCGAGAAAAAAACCACAATTCCGCCGACATTCTTGCCGCCATAACTCCGCAGTACTTGTACCTAGAACAAAGCCGCTGAGTGCGTTGAATACAGTTTGTCGAACTCCATCTTCAGTATAAAGCACAACTCTCTATCCCCGCGCGTTTGGACGGGAGAGGCCGGCAAAATTTAAAAAAATGGCCATTTTGACCTTCCAAAACAGACTTCTTTCTACACAAGGAGAACTATGCGGCTCAGAGGTCCGCCTTTTTAACTGTAGCATCCCCGCATCTTCCCTAATAATCACCGCTAAAATCCAGCAAATCCGTCGCACTTTTTTCTAGCCTTTATTTTAGGGGTACCTAAAATATTTGAGTCTCTAATTCCGGAAATAATGACCATACCGAGGAACTGGATGCGGCCCTGTATTCCCCCTTGACATACTTCTTACACGATAGCATAAAAATGGCAATCGCGAACAATTTCTGATTTTCGAGAAAAGAACGGGAAGGGGAACCACCATTCCGCCGACATTCTTGCCGCCATAACTCCGCAGTACTTGTAGTTAGAACAAAGCCGATTAGTGCGTTGAATACAGTTCGTCGAACTCCATCTTGAGTATAAAGGACAACTCTCTATCCCCGCACGTTTGGACGGGAGAGGCCGGCAAAATTTAAAAAAATTGCCATTTTGACCTTCCAAAACAGACTTTTTTCTACACAAGGAGAACGAAGCGGCTCAGAGGTCAGCCCTTTTAACTCTAGCATCCCCGCATCTTCCCTAATAATCACCGCTAAAATCCAGCAAATCCGTCGCACTTTTTTCTAGCCTTAATTTTTGGGTACCTAAAATATTTGAGTCTCTAATTCCGGAAATAATGGCCATACTGAGGAACTGGATGCGGCCCTGTATTCCCCCTTGACATACTTCTTACACGATAGCATCAAAATGGCAATCGCGAACACTTTCTGATTTTCGAGAAAAAACCACCATTGCGCCGACATTCTTGCCACCATAATTCCGCAGTACTTGTATTTAGAACAAAGCCGATGAGTGCGTTGAATACAGTTTGTCGAACTCCATCTTGAGTATAAAGGACAACTCTCTATCCCCGCGCGTTTGGACGGGAGATTCCGGCAAAACTTCAAAAAATAGCCATTTTGAAATTCCAAAACAGACTTTTTTCTACACAAGGAGAACGAAGCGGCTCAGAGGTCCGCCCTTTTAACTGTAGCATCCCCACATCTTCCATAATAATCACCGCTAAAATCCAGGAAATCCGTCGCACTTTTTTCCAGCCTTTATTTTAGGGGTACCTAAAATATTTGAGTCCCTAATTCCGGAAATAATGGCCATACCGAGGAACTGCATGCGGCCCTGTATTCTCCCTTGACATACTTCCTACACGATAGCATCAAAATGGCAATCGCGAACACTTTTTGATTTTCGAGAAAAAAAGGGGAAGAGGAACCACCATTCCGCCGACATTCTTGCCGCCATAACTCCGCAGTACTTTTAGTTAGCACAAAGCCGATTAGTGCGTTGAATACAGTTCGTCGAACTCCATCTTCAGTATAAAGGACAACTCTCTATCCCCGCGCGTTTGGACGGGAGAGGCCGGCAAAATTAAAAAAAATGGCCATTTTGACCTTCCAAAACAGACTCTTTTCTACACAAGGAGAACGAAGCGGCTCAGAGGTCCGCCCTTTTAACTGTAGCATTCCTAATAATCACCGCTAAAATCCAGCAAATCCGTCGCACTTTGTTCTAGCCTTAATTTTTGGGTACCGGTACCTAAAATATTTGAGTCTCTAATTCCGGAAATAATGGCCATACCGAGGAACTGAATGCGGCCCTGTATTCCCCCTTGACATACTTCTTACACGATAGCATCAAAATGGCAATCGCGAACAATTTCTGATTTTCGAGAAAAGAACGGGAAGGGGAACCACCATTCCGCCGACATTCTTGCCGCCATAACTCCGCAGTACTTGTAGTTAGAACAAAGCCGATTAGTGCGTTGAATACAGTTCGTCGAACTCCATCTTGAGTATAAAGGACAACTCTCTAACGCTGCGCATTTGGACGGGAGAGGCCGGCAAATTTTCAAAAAATGGCCATTTTGACCTTCCAAAACAGACTTTTTTCTACACAAGGAGAACGAAGCGGCTAAGAGGTCCGCCCATTTAACTGTAGCATCCCCGCATCTTCCCTAATAATCACCGCTAAAATCCAGCAAATCCGTCGCACTTTTTTCTAGCCTTAATTTTTGCGTACCTAAAATATTTGAGTCTCTAATTCCGGAAATAATGGCCATACCGAGGAACTGGATGCGGCCCTGTATTCCCCCTTGACAAACTTTTTACACGATAGCATCAAAATGGCAATCGCAAACACTTTCTGATTTTCGAGAAAAACAGGGGAAGGAGAACCACCATTCCGCCGACATTTTTGCCGCCATAACTCCGCAGTACTTGTAGTTAGCACAAAGCCGATTAGTGCGTTGAATACAGTTCGTCGAACTCCATCTTCAGTATAAAGGACAACTCTCTATCCCCGCGCGTTTGGACGGGAGAGGCCGGCAAAATTTCAAAAAATGGCCATTTTGACCTTCCAAAACAGACTTTTTTCTACACAATGAGAACGAAGCGGCTCAGAGGTCCGCCCTTTTAACTGTAGCATCCCTAATAATCACCGCTAAAATCCAGCAAATCCGTCGCACTTTTTTCTAGCCTTAATTTTTGGGTACCGGTACCTAAAATATTTGAGTCTCTAATTCCGGAAATAATGGCCATACCGAGGAACTGGATGCGGCCCTGTATTCCCCCTTGACATACTTCTTACACGATAGCATCAAAATGGCAATCGCAAACACTTTCTGATTTTCGAGAAAAACAGGGGAAGGAGAACCACCATTCCGCCGACATTCTTGCCGCCATAACTCCGCAGTACTTGTAGTTAGAACAAAGCCGATTAGTGCGTTGAATACAGTTCGTCGAACTCCATCTTCAGTATAAAGGACAACTCTCTATCCCCGCACGTTTGGACGGGAGAGGCCGGCAAAATTTAAAAAAATGGCCATTTTGACCTTCCAAAACAGACTTTTTTCTACACAAGGAGAACGAAGCGGCTCAGAGGTCCGCCCTTTTAACTGTAGCATCCCTAATAACCACCGCTAAAATCCAGCAAATCCGTCGCACTTTTTTCTAGCCTTAATTTTTGGGTACCTAAAATATTTGAGTCTCTAATTCCGGAAATAATGGCCATACCGAGGAACTGGATGCGGCCCTGTATTCCCCCTTGACATACTTCTTACACGATAGCATCAAAATGGCAATCGCGAACACTTTCTGATTTTCGAGAAAAAAACCACCATTGCGCCGACATTCTTGCCGCCATAACTCCGCAGTACTTGTATTTAGAACAAAGCCGATGAGTGCGTTGAATACAGTTTGTTGAACTCCATCTTCAGTATAAAGGACAACTCTCTATCCCCGCGCGTTTGGACGGGAGAGGCCGGCAAAATTAAAAAAAATGGCCATTTTGACCTTCCAAAACAGACTTTCTTCTACACAAGGAGAACTAAGTGGCTCAGAGGTCCGCCCTTTTAACTCTAGCATCCCCGCATCTTCCCTAATAATCACCGCTAAAATCCAGCAAATCCGTCGCACTTTTTTCTAGCCTTAATTTTTGCGTACTTAAAATATTTCAGTCTCTAATTCCGGAAATAATGGCCATACCGAGGAACTGGATGCGGCCCTGTATTCCCCCTTGACAAACTTCTTACACGATAGCATCAAAATGGCAATCGCAAACACTTTTTGATTTTCGAGAAGAAAAGGGGAAGGGGAACCACCATTCCGCCGACATTCTTGCCGCCATAACTCCGCAGTACTTGTAGTTAGAACAAAGCCGATGAGTGCGTTGATTACAGTTTGTCGAACTCCATCTTGAGTATAAAGGACAACTCTCTATCCCCGCGTGTTTGGACGGGAGAGGCCGGCAAAATTAAAAAAAAATGGCCATTTTGACCTTCCAAAACAGACTTTTTTCTACACAAGGAGAACGAAGCGTCTCAGAGGTCCGCCCTTTTAGCTGTAGCTTCCCTAATAATCACCGCTAAAATCCAGCAAATCCGTCGCACTTTTTTCTAGCCTTAATTTTTGGGTACCTAAAATATTTGAGTCTCTAATTCCGGAAATAATGGCCATACCGAGGAAGTGGATGCGGCCCTGTATTCCCCCTTGACATACTTCTTACACGATAGCATCAAAATGATATTCGCGAACACTTTCTGATTTTCGAGAAAAAAAGGGGAAGGGTTTAAACCACCATTCCGCCGACATTCTTGCCGCCATATCTCCGCAGTACTTGTAGTTAAAGCAAAGCCGATGAGTGCGTTGAATACAGCTCGTCATACTCTATCTTCAGTATAAAGGATAACTCTCTATCCCCGCGCGTTTGGACTGGAGAGGCCGGCAAAATAAAAAAAAATGGTCAAGTAGGTCAAATAGGTCAAATACAGGTCAAATAGTTCAAATACAGGTCAACTAGGTCAAATAGAGTTCAAATTGGTAAATAGGAAAATAAATAGATAAATAAATAAATAAATAAACAAATGAAAAAACGTAAAAATAATTGAAGAAAATTGTTTCAAATAAATTTTCAATAGAAATAATTTTCAAAAAAAAATTTTGGAAAAAAAAAATACTTTGAAAAAGAGTTTAAAAAAAATTTAAAAGATGTTTAAAAATATGTCTTCAAACAAAAATTTCTAAAACAAATATTCAAAAAATTTAAAGATTTTCAGAAAAATAGAAAAAAAATGTTTCAAAAAAATTTTTTTTTTATTGAAAAAAAAAATTCAAAGAAATTTTAAAAAATTTAAAAAGAATTAAAGAATAAATTTGAAAAACTTTTTCAAAAAAATTTTGAAAAAAAATTCTGAAATAATTATTTTGAAAAAAAAAAGTTCAAAGAAAATTTTTAAAAATATTTTCCCAAAAAAAAAATTCGAAAAAAATTTTAAAAAGTTTTCAAAAATAAAAATTATCAAAAAATATTTGAAACAATTACAAGAAATTTAAAAAAAAAAATTTCAAAAAGAAAAATGAAAGGGAACAATTTCATAACATTTAAAATAAAATTTAAAATTGAATTTAAAAATGTAAAAACAAAAAAATGGAAAGAATTAAAAAAATTATTAACAAAAAATTTTCCAAAAATTTTTCAAAAATTTTTTTTTTTAGATTTGAAAAAAAATTTCAAATATTTCGTCTTAAAAAAGTGTATTTATTTATCTATTTATTTTCCTATTTTCCTATATACCTATTTGACCTCTATTTGCCCTATTTGACCTATTTCACCTCTATTTGGACTATTTAACATCTATTTGACATATTTCACCTCTATTTGACCTATTTGATCTATCTGACCTCTATTTGACTTATCTGACCTCTATTTGTACTATCTGACCTCTATTTGACCTATCTGAACTCTATTTCAGTTATATTTGACCTATTTGACATTTATTTGACCTATTTGACTTCTATTTCAACTCTATTTGACCTATTTGACTTCTATTTGACCTATGTGACATCAATATGACCTATTTCACCTATTTGACCTCTAACTGACCTATTTCACCTCTATTTGACCTATTTGACCTCTCTTTGACCTATGTGACCTCTATTCCACCTATTTGACCTATCTGACCTCTATTTGACCTATTTGACCTCTATCTGACCTCTTTGAAATCTATTTGGATTATGTGACCTCTATTTGACACATTTGACCTCTATTTGACCTACATTAGACCTATTTGACCTATTTCTCCTCTATTTGACCTCTCTCTGACCTATTTGACCTATCTGACTTCTATTTGAACTATCTGAACTCTATTCCACCTAATTGACCTATTTGACCTCTAATTGACCTATTGACCTCCAATTGACCTATGTGACCTCTATTTGACCTATTTGATCTATCTGACCTCTATTTGAACTATATGACCTCTATTTGATCAATGTGACCTCTGTTTGACCTATCTGACCTATATTTTACCAATTTCACCTCCATTTGACCTATTTGATTTATCTGACCTCTATTTAACCTATCTGACCTCTATTTGACCTATCTGACCTCTATTTAACCTATCTGACCTCTATTTGACCTATCTGACCTCTATTTGACCTATCTGACCTATATGACCTATATTTGACCTATTGGAACTATTTAACCTCTATTTAACCTATTTGACCTCTATTTCACCTATTTGACTTCTATTTGACCTGTCTTTGACATATTTCAACTCTACTTGACCTATTTGACCTATTTGACCTCCATTTGACCTCTATTTCACCTATTTGACCTCTATTTCAACTACTTGACCCTTGTTTTACCTATTTGAACTATTCACCTATTCAGCTATCTATTTATTTATCAGTACCTGCTACATTACAAAGAAATCCACATTATAATTAAAAGTTCATTAGACACTCACGCAGTTAGATGAACACACAACCCTCATGAATATAGCTTAACTCACGTAGTACGTATTTCCGTGAAATTAACACACAGCGATAATGTCTGCTAGTCCCTATTGAACATTAGTAGCTTCGTTTTCCCTTTTATCTCCAAATCGTCTGGACAGCCGACTGGTCTAAAGCGTTATCCAAAAGTGTCACTGCGTGGGTTTCGTTCACAACTTCAGCAGGTCGATTCCTACCCTCAGCAAAGTCATAATAATAAAATCAGGGTAGACACTGTGAGCAGGGGAGGACAGAGGACGATGCCGGAAACAAGAACGAAGTTCTAAACTTGCTTCACAGATGCCGCTGGCAACCTGATTCTTTTTAAAAAATTTACTAACCAGAACAACTTTGGTCCTTAAGAATCTACAAGGCACATCAAAGAAAATTTCAAATACAGCAATAGTTGACAACAACATTCCAATAAATATACAATTCGTTCATAATATAAAATCTCAAATACAAAATTTGCTAAGTCTTCCCGTCAAACATGATATTGCTCAAACTTCGTCCACAGAAGTAAAAACTATAATCTTCGAAAGTAAACAAAAGAAATCACCTGGACCAGATAAAATCACAACTGAAATGTTAGCTCACCTTCCGCAATTGGCCCTTACACATCTTACAAAAATTTATAACGAATGCTTGCAACATAAATATTTTCCTGGATCCTGGAAACATGCTCATATTGTTACATTTCCTAAACCGAAAAAGAACCCAACAATTCCTAAAAACAGACGGCCTATTAGTCTGCTAAGTATTCCCGGAAAAATTTTAGAAAAAATCATTGCAAGACGTCTACTTCCTCTTCTTCAGACACCATCAAGAACTCATCACCAGCAGTTCGGTTTTAAGAAACATCATTCCACAGCTCATCAGTTAAAAATAATCACTACTCACATCAAAGATCATTTTCACACAGATCAGCAAAGAATGGCAGTTTTTCTCGACATCGCTCAAGCTTTTGATACAGTCTGGCACTCTGGTCTTCTCCATGAACTACAAGTACTCACCATAGACGACGGACTTATACATATAATTCACAGTTTGATAAAATGGAAAATGAACTTTCAGCAGTTCAAAATATTCACTCAGGAGTTCCACAAGGTTCCATAATTGCACCACAACTTTATTCTGTCTATGTTCACGACATGCCACGCTCTGCTAATTGTAAATTAGGATTATATGCAGACGATACTGTGTATTACACAAGTGACTTCAACATCAACAATGCCCACATCAAGTTACAAAAACAACTCAATGCTCTAGAAACGTGGCTTACAAATTGGAGAGTAAGAGTAAATATTGAAAAAACACAAGCTATCATATTCACCCATAGGAAACCTAAAAAACCAGATTGCCTTCGTCTCTTCTCAGAAAACATTGACTACAAGAATGAAGTTAAATATCTAGGAGTGATTCTCGACAAACGTCTGCGCTACAGTGAACATGTAGAATATGCAAGAAACAAAGCTCTGGCCAGATTTATTCACTTATACCCACTGATTAGATCCCCGTATCTCAACCTTCCCCTCAAAGTAAGGCTTTATACATCCGTCATAAGACCAGTGATGACATATGGTTGTGAAGTTTGGAATTCCGCTCATCCAAGAATCATCAGAAGACTACATGCGATCCAACGATCAGTCTGCTTAAAAGTCATTGGTGCTGACTACACCACATCAAATGCACAGCTCCAAGAGATGTTAGAGATTGAATCATTTTATGATTTCATCAAAAGAATTTCAAATAACTTTTCTCGAAAGTTGCTGTATCATCCTAACCCTCTCATTCGAGCTCTGGCTACCTCACGCGAAATTTGATTAATTAAATGCCTTCAGAAAAGAATAACTAAGTTGGAACTAAAAATCATTTTAATATCTGCTTATATTACTTTAAAGTAAAAGCCTTCTTTATATATAAGGCTGAAACTTATGTACAAATCAACATCATGACAATAAAAAAAAAAATTTTTACCAAGGCTTTTAATTTAAAACCACCATTCCACCGACATTCTTGCCGCCATAACTCTGCAGTACATGTAGTTAGAACAAAGCCGATGAGTGCGTTGAATACAGCTCGTCGAACTCTATCTTGAGTATAAAGGACAACTCTCTATCCCCGTGCATTTGGACGGGAGAGGCTGGCAAATTTTAAAAAAATGGGCATTTTGTCCTTCCAAAACCGAACTTCTCTACACAATTAGAACGGAGCAGCTCAGAGGCCCACCCTTTTAACTGTAGCATCCCTGCATGTTCACTAATAATCACTGCTACAATCGAGCAAATCCGTCGCACTTTTTTCTAGCCTTATTTTTTGGGTACCTAAAATATTTCGGTCTCTAATTCTGGAAATGATGGCCATAGCGAGGAACTGGATGCGGTCCTGTATTCCCCCTTGACATACTTCTTACACTGTAGCATCAAAATGGGAATCGCAAACACAAGCCGATTTTCGAAAAGAAAAAATGGAAACTCCTCCGCCGACATTCTTACCACCATAACTCCGCAGTACGTGTACTGAGAACAAAGCCGATGAGTGCGTTGAATACAGCTCGTCGAACTCTATCTTCAGTATAAAGGATAACTCTCTATCCCCGCGCGTTTGGACGGGAGAGGCTGGCAAAATTTCAAAAAATGGTCATTTTGACCTTCCAAAAGAGACTTTTTTCTACACAAGGAGAACGAAGCGGCTCAGAGGTCCGCCCTTTTAACTGTAGCATCCCCGCATCTTCCCTAATAATCACCGCTAAAATCCAGCAAATGCGTCGCACTTTTTTCTAGCCTTATTTTTTGGGTACCTAAAAGCTGGCTGTAAAATCATCATCATTACTATTATTATTATTATTATTATTATTATTATTATTATTATTACTATTATTATTATTATTATTATTACGTTTTATCCTAATTATTTTGTAATGAAATAGATATTAACATACTTCTAAATGTGATATAAGCCTAAATCTGCACTGTAAATATTTTGTAATAAAATAGATATTGACGTAATTTAAAGTATAATATAGGCGTAAGCCTACATCTAAGTACATATTTTCTGTCCAGTTTTTTCGAACAATGTCCTCCTTTTTGAAGCTTTGCGTCCTCTTTCTTATCGATGTGAATCTGGTCACCCTATCTATAAGCCTATCCACTTTAATATTTATTATTATTTTTGCATTGATGTCCTTTGAATTTATTAATTTTGGATAGTGGTGTCAGTGTTATAATTTATTTATCTTAGGTTATGGTATACCTATATATCAATTTGTTGTATTAGATTTATTTTATTATTTATTTTTATTATTATCAACGTATACCTGGAATTTGCAAGTGTAGCCTACTTATCCTAACAAAAAACAAGGAAAGAGTGTGCCGTCGTGGTGCCACGGTTTTGCCCTGTGGCAAAAAAAAAATCTTAATGTTAAATACTTACACTAAACAATTACAAACTAAACACTCCTAACTGAATGTCCATATTCTGCCAGCAAAGGGCTAATGGACACAAAGCTATAATTGTGTAATACAACTGACGACCACGACAAAGCGCGGAAGGGGCCTAATGGGAGGGCGGAGGGCTTAAAACTAACTTAAGACTATAAAAAAATAAGTTTCCACAGGGTATCACCGTGACTTAAGTCTAGAGCCCTATGCGATTACTATCGGTGCCGCAGCGGAGAACTACTACCGGTGACACAGTAATTGCCCAACCAATCTAGGGTCGGATTGGAAGGGCACACTTATGCCATGCTATGGCGTGCAGACCCACTACGGCTGCCGGGTTCAGGTTGACACGGACGGCACCAATACTCACTGTTTCAGATGAGAGGGTTGACTGGCACAGGATCAGAAGGGCAAACACAGCGGCAACTTCGCTCCACTTTTCGTTCGTGTACACAACACCAAGTTCATGAATGCCACTCGACTTGAGTACCGTCACAGTCTGCATCAGTGATGTAGCATTAGCTGAAAAGTTAATGACATTAAATATCAATAATTCAGCAATATCTTTATTACCTGTACTTTCAATCTAGTGCCAAGGAGTACCACTTCATAGCTTTTATCTACATCAGAACTAAGTACCACCACAGTCTAGTATATACAATCGCGAAGCTTGGGGTGATTTTATGAATTTCTCGCGATAGTTGCTAGCTGCTTGGAGCGCTGTGTGTACTAGGAACAATAGACTGTGTCACTGCCATCATGATCTAATACAGGCCGTAACCAATCACGAAGGGCGGCGTTTCAACCATATAAATTAATTGGAATGCATAAAAAGTAACATATATTTCTCTAAAATGTAGTGTAATTGCATTAATAAAATTGAAAACAATGATTAGGAGACACTTCAGACATAATTCCTTGCGAGTTAAGGTGTAATATTATTTTTGGTGTGAAAATTACGTTGTTCATATTTGTAATAGACCTACCTGCCGTTATTTCGATTAAATATTGCGAAATTCTTATACATTCATTTATGCACGATTCAATAATTTTCAGTTGCACAGCACGAATATTTAGATATGTTGAAATTATAGGTTATGTTTACTGTACCAGTTGCCCCTTTCTGTCTAATTTTAGTGGTCTCCAATGCCCTGCCATTCATATGGAAATATTATAGTTTATGTTTACTATATCTTATATTTCTAAATTCGCAATTATACATTATAATTAAGCATAATGTCATGTATGATACTCCGCACATTCAATTTGTCTGTATTTTAATACTACAATTGAGTACTGAATTATTGTATTTATCTCCTACCTAAGAGACGAAGTAACAATCGTACGTACACTAATTTCATAAGAGTGGTATGATAAATTTTCTGTCTTTATCAAGGAAGGTACATGTGCTATATTAAAATCACTATATAAATTATTTTTTATTAAACCTCAAAATAGCTTCCATTCTAAACTTAAAATGTTGATGCAAAAAGATTATGTTAACATGTAAAATTCTCTTCACATTAAAATAACACAGTTTTGTAATTATTTCTGCAACATATTATGCAACAAGAAGTAAACGGAACTTATGGACACATTACACTGAATAAAACTTAGCAATGATTCGCAATAAAGTTATAATAATTCACTGAGCTCCATACACTGAAATAGAAAACCCGAACATACATTACGGCCTGGTCTAGATCGAAAAGGCATTGACTGTGCTGTATTTCGCATTGTTGTGAAAAGTTGTGTAAACTGTGAAATGTTTGTTATCGGTTGTAATAACTGTAAATGGCTAAAATACAATAATTTGAATAATAATATGGGACAAGGAGACGTTTGTTGCACTATAAATTCTAAGAAAAAGAGGTCAGAGTTATCCTTCCGAAAGATCCAGGAAGGTGAGTTTATAAAATATAATATATACTTTATGAAAATAATATATAAACCTTATGTACTTCGTATTTCAATAGTGGAAGGAAGGTGTTAATTTTTCAAAAGAATACGATATCAAAAGCACAATACATTTTATCGTCTGCTAGGGAAGGAGTCTGTGATGAGGCGATTGTAGCGATCCTGGTGGCTAGCAACTATCTATGGATGCATATTTCAACTGTCTATGTTTGCATATTTAGTAAGTATTGAGCTTCATAACTGTATATACTAAACTGTGGTACCACTATTCTGATGCACTTGAATTGTTAGGGCAAACATCTAAAACTAAACAGTCTTTAACATTCTCCCCAACTGCGAATGGTTCCATTCTGTCAGCAATATATTTTGAAATGCATAGCTGGCATGAACCAGTTTTTGTGCTGCTCACTATCTTGTGCGATTTTTTTCAGTATTTTGCCTTTATGTAATTTCTAACAACTACTTTCTATCGTTCCCTCTAATAGATAACAGATCCTTATGTTGATTAGAATTACATTACACTAATCATTAAATTTATTAGTAAACGATCATTTAACGTGGCTAAATATTAACTCATGTTACTTCCGTAATTTATTACATGTTTATTTTATTAGAGTTGCAATAATTCTACAGAAATGACATTTCATAAATATTCGTAATACCTACAATTACACTTTTTCCATACATCTTGGTATGCTTCGTATTGATGTGTCGTCTGATGTTAAAATGTGCAATAAAGCAAACTGCTACACAACATATCAAACAAAACACTTTTTCATTTTGTTCAACACAAAAATAACCCAAGTCCCATTCCTTACTGAAAGATTATTTTCTGTCAGTGCCATACTCCTTAGGTAACCTAGTACATCACTGATTGCTTCAAAACTATGTAATATTATATAAACAGTACATGTAGCGGGGTGAGTTTGAGAGAGTGGTAAGAAGGGGTAACGGAGGGAAAATATTTTATGCACTCATTGAGTACCAGCTTGCAGTCGCTGGTCTGGCATCTCAGTTCTGAAAACAAGAAATGTCACGTTATTTTAATTTCTTTAATACAACTATGACCAAATAAAGAAATTACGTAAAATCTGAAGAAGGAATTCCGAACTGGCTATACCAACAGCTTTGCACTGAATGGGACTTAACGACAGCTTAAGCTTTAACTCTTTATTTTACTTCGGAATATTTATGATAGGAACTTTGTGTTAAATATTATTCACGTACCTTGTTAACATGTTTCGACTTATTTTCGGTCATCTTCGGAACTGGTCGTTGTTGGTCTTGGCGCCTCTTGTTTCCTGTGTGGGTGCGTTCGCAGTGTAGAGTCAAAGAGTGTGTGTGTTTTGAAATTGAGTTGTGTGTTGAGAATATCGTTGGGGTGTGTTTTCGTGTGTCTGTATATTTCATATTGTTCTAGTGTGTTGAGTTTCTGGCTTTTTGGTTGGATGTGCAGTATTTCCATGTCTGTGTTGATGTCTCTGTAGGTGTGGTTGGCATTTGTGATGTGTTCTGCATATGTGGAGGTGTTTTGTAATTTTGTTATGGCTGTGATGTGTTCTTTGTAACGTGTTTGAAATGATCTGCCTGTCTGTCCTATGTAGAAGTTGCTGCAGGTGTTACATTTGAGTTTGTATACGCCTGTGTGGTTGTATTTGTTTGTTTGTGTGTTGAGATGTTTTTGTAGAGTGTTATTTGTTCTGTATGCGATGATGTAGTTCAATTTCTTGAATGAGGTTGCAATTTTATGTGTGTTTTTCTTTCGTATGTTAGTGTGATGTATTTTTTGTGTTCTTGAATAATATTTAACACAAGAAAGTTCCTATCATAAATATTCCGAAGTGATATAGTGTTAAAAGTTGTGTAATCAAGATGTAACTTTATTTTATTCCACTTTTCTTTTTACATCTATGAAATAATATTGAATTCCTTAACTTCTGCATTATACAGAAGCTTCCAATGAAGAATATGCATCATATTTCAAAGCAGTCCTTCGCAAATTGATTTTCATAATATATTACATAAGATTTTCTCAGTTTTTTCTGAAATTCTTGCTCGAAATTTATACCTGGCTCGAAGGACAAAAGCATTCTTAACATTTCATCACAACATTCAACTTCATAATATTCACTGCAAAGTTAAGCTTGCTGTTCATACTAAGACGAGTTTTTACGAAGACAAATTCCCTGATGAGTACCTACGTGAATCAATATTTATCACAATTTCACAGAAAACTCTATTAAAAAAAAACTTACAATCAGTGCATTTGGAATCTCAACGCTGAGCAATCAGATGACATCATGATGTTCTGAATTTCAGCAATGACGTCATTGATGCTCCAGAGCTGTAGCAGAACTTGCATCAGCATGCAGAGGTGGTGGCAGTATCCATCAGTGAATGTGATGAGTTCTTGTGAAGGACTGGAATTGGCAGACAAACGACATTGTACTCTCTTGTGCCCTGCTGTGTTTGTAATGAACACAACATAAAAGAATATGTTAATGGCTTATGAACAAACATGTCAACGGACCAGTTATTACTACTGGTTCAAGAAATAAATTGTTTGTGCTCTCTTTTCTTTGAGTGAAATGACACTATGAACATTTCGCTACATCTTCCTACCATAGCACATACAACAACTCCTACTCCTATGATAGCCTTTGAACCTTCCAAAAGTTTTGTTACGCCTACTATTTTGTTGCAGCATGACGTCCACAGGTCCAGTGACGTTCGGAATACGGTACAGACTTATTCTACAATATCTAATCAATATGTTTTTTCCTACCATACCCCATCCACATGTAATCCTAACTTGCAACAACATGCCCGTTTTCCTTCAATGTTTATCAAACTCAAACTCCTATGTTTCATTTTCATAATATGCTTCATCATCTCGTTTTTCTTAACATGCCTTACAAGCATTTTCTCCTAAAATGACAAATGAAACTTATTCTATAATGCCCAATTGATATGTTTTTCCCTACCATACCTCTTCAGCATGCATTCCTAAGTTGCCACAGCAGGACCTTTTTCCTACAATGTTTTATCAAGCTCTAACTATTGTCCTTATTTTCATAATATGTCTCATCAGCACGTTTTTCTTAACATGCGTCACAAGCATTTTCTCCTAATGTGACAAATTATATTTAACCTACAATCTATAGGTTTTTTCCCTACCATACCTATTCAGTGTGTATTCCTAACTTGCCTCAACAGGACCTTTTTTCTACTATAACACAGGCATTGCAAAACGTCACAAATTCATGAGGCAATATAAATACTACCCGCTACACACAAAGTGAAGACAAGGAGTGGGGAGCATCGGTCGCAGTAAGCTAGACAGCAGAGGCGGTTTGTGATCGCCACTACCTTCCGTGTTCATAACTAAGAGAAAGAATGAACGCATATGTTTTTAGGATTATAACTTACTATTTTTATCTGCATTACCAGTATATTATTTTTTTTATTACAATATTTCCATTCGGTAAGATCTCAAAATTAGAGGTTGCCTCATAAGTAGCTAATTGTGCACGAAGGCTGACATCTGTTAAGCATGTCCTTATTTTTTATTTAAGTATGTTTAATTTAAAAAAAAACTGTACACAAATATACGTAGAACCAAACATAGCTGCGACTGTGGCACAAATGATCTAAGACATGGATATTTAGAGTCAATATTTTTAAATACTGTAGGCCGCATCTAAACCAACAGAATCCTTATGCTGGCTTTTCACAACAGTGTCAGCAACCTCACATTGTAAGTCTGGTTGTAGCTTCAGAATGGGTGCGTTAAAACAATCTGCAAATAGAGAGCTATCATTTTCCATTTGGTCGACCTGGTTGGCAAGTTGGTATAGCGCTGGCCTTCTATGCCCAAGGTTGCGGGTTCGATCCCGGGCCAGGTCGATGGCATTTAAGTGTGCTTAAATGTAACAGGCTCATGTCAGTAGATTTACTGGCATGTAAAAGAACTCCTGCGGGACAAAATTCCGGCACATCCGGCGATGCTGATATAACCACTGCAGTTGCGAGCGTCGTTAAATAAAACATAACATAACATTTTCCATTTGTTTAAAATCATAAAATTTTCTCTAAATTCTGAAAGTAATGCTTCTTCCAGGATGTTGCAGTATTTATCTATTCTTGAAAAAGAAACATTTGAAAGTGACTTCAGAGCAGCGGCGGGTTTCGCTAATATTTTACCAGAACACAGCATGGCAGTAGTAATTCCAGCTGAATTAAGATCAAGACAAGTTATAGCAAATGACGAACATTTTTCCTTTTATATTAATTTTACTATTCATTACGACTAAGATGGTGATGCCCGCTTGCTATACTGTAGATAGTACAAATAATTCGTACTGAAAAATAACAGGTATAGTCGACATCAGCAGCCTGCAGTGTCTATGGGAGAGGAGTCAGCTACATCACTCTACTCCCTGGTAACCATGACAACAGCAGTTCAACCAATAAGATAGCTGGTTAGCAGAGTGTTTAAACTTGACTAGAACATGTAAGGGGAGCCGAATTTGGAGACGTCCTACCCACCGCTGACAACTGTACTGCTTACAGTATCAGCTGTATTGGGAAGCTCTCTCTCTTCCTCTCTTCTTGGTTTTAGAAATTCAAGTCACGTGCTGTTAGTTTTCTCTCCCTGTGTAGAAAAAACTTATGTTGTTAGATTTATCTCTTGTTTGCAGGTGTTCCTGTTATTTTTTTCTTTTGTGTTACGAGATTTAATCATTAATACAGTATTTTAAATATATCGAAAGTTTAGAAACAAATCCAGATTTGTCTCTAGCTTCTTCTAGTAGCAGTTGTTCAGTATGTTGTGACCTAATTGATCGGTTTGAGAAGAAAGAGGATTGTAGAGTTGATTTGTTGTAAAATTAGACTATGTAATAGGTTCGAATCAATTTTGTTGCTATCTCGTTACTCTTGAAATATTGCTTTTCTTGTTCGTTTTATGTAGCAAAGAGTAACGTTCTTAAATTCATTATGACCTAAAAATACCTAATTCGTAGGTTAGGACTTAAAATGTCCTAAAGAGAGGCAATGTTTACCAAGCCGTTGTAATATATTAACAGTATGTTGTTTATTTTTTTTTTCCCCCCGTAAAATCATATAAATTCCTAAACAAAAGATTTAAAATCCTAAAACATAAATTGAAAACCTAATTTTAGTTTCTTAAAACCTATAAATTCTGTGCTTAGTGATGAGGTACATCACAGGCCTCATATTTTTATATTCTCATCAGTCACGTCTTGGCCTCCTCAACTTTCAAACCTATCGTCCACTACTGCTTCAGACAAGAAAATTGATGAAACTCATTTTCTTTCAATTGCACTTTCCAAAACATTTATCATCATGGAAAAAGATTTCACCGCGTCATACATGTCAACTATGTTCTGACCACGTCCTTGAAGTGGGCAGTTTAGTTTGGTCAGCTGTTCAGAAACAGGCCTCTCTGTTATGAATGCCAACTCACTATTCAGACAGTAGCCTGCTGGATAGCAGAATGAGCCACTGCTGACAACACTAGAGGAAGGGGTTCAGCACGGAGAGGGGTGTTGTCATGTGGAACTTAAGTCAGAATTCAGGCGCTGTTTCACGAAACAAAATTGTGCGATACCTGCTATAACAAATCAACATCTTTGGGATATGTCGTGTTTTCTCGGCCATGTATAGCAAATGTTCCCGCTGTTTCTCTCGGCCGACCAGGGACAAGTCCTCCCACTACTGCAACTGCTTGCATACCACTTCACTAGTGGGAAGAAACTGTGTGATAATGAAGGAAAGACAATCTACAGTTTAAGGAAATGGTGTGCAAGTGGCAAAGGAAATTGAAAAGAAAAAGGATGTAGAGGGGTGGGGGGGGAGGGATGAGAGAAGAACATACTTCTATAAATAATGTGTAAACAGAACAAATGAAAATAATGAAGTGATGTAAGAATTAAGAGACGTCAGGGTTAAGGTTTTGGAGATTTGTGAAGGCAAGGAAAGAAGAAGAGGGGGGGGGGGGTTAAGGAAGTAAAGAAGAAATTGAAATGTACTGCAAAGTGAAAAAACAGTGAAGAGTTATTAATGGTAAATTATGTGAGTGAAAAAGAAAACGTAGAAAGAAATGTAAAAAGAAATGAATACGAGAAAAAGGTAGGAGTAGAAGTAGTAAATACAGTGGCATCAAAAACTTTTCCCTTACATTTTTATTGTACCTTGTTTTTGACTATACCATGCAGGCTTTGCTTAATCGTAACTTTTAGTTGCCATGGTAATATTTTACACTGCAAGGTACAATCAGGACACAGTTAAAAATGCAACGAAAAAGTTTTTGAAAAAAATAAAATATGGTTTATTTAACGACGTTCGCAACTGCAGAGGTTATATCAGTGTCACCGGTGTGCCAGAATTTTGTCCCGCAGGAGTTCTTTTACATGCCAGTATTAAATCTACTGAAATGACTCTGTCGCATTTAAACACACTTAAATGCAATCGACCTGGACCGGGATCGAATCCGCAATCTCGAACACAGAAGACCAGTGCTATACCGACTACACTACCGAGGCCCACAAAAAAATTTTTGATGTCACTTTATAAAGGGAGAGTATAAGTTATATATATATATATATATATATATATATATATATATATATATCCCATAAATATATATAGGCCTATTAGAAGTAGTAGTAGAGATAGCCTCTACGATACAAAGGAAGTTTCCGAAAACCTTCAACATCGGAACCGCTCAGCATAAAAGAAATGCTTATAAAACCGTATTTTTTCTTTATTTTTAAAGCTAGAAAAATTATAGTATTAAGGGCTAAACTAGTGCTGAAGTAGTTTCCTTCGTACTCTTACTCCGCTATACACCTTGCATATATGAATGTGCGACAGGGTAGGTTTGGTTAGTTTATATGCCTTGCATATACTATCAACTGCATTTCCGTAAAAAAGAAACCTATAAATTCAACAATTTTCACTTCCGAAATCACTAGAACTACCTCCGCGCTAGTACTACCAAAGTAAGTTTGCGAAAACCTTCGACAACATTGGAATGACGCTCAGCATAAAAAAAATGCTCACAAAAAAGTAATTTTCTTTATTTTTAACTGACAGTCTTTGTATATAATTACCTAAAATAGCGCTAAACTAGTGCTAAAGTAGTTTCCTCCGTACTCGTACTCCGCTATTTTGGAATAGACACCGACGTACTTAAACTGCCAACATAGAAAACAAAAAATCACACTCAATCGCTTTCACCTTCATCTTGATGGGATAATAAAAGCCTAAACTAACCTAACCTAAGTGCGTCGGTATCTATTCCAAAATCGGCGGAATCCGCTTTTCTTCAGTGTAATAATGTGGTGGAATTCTATATATAATATTTTACAGCGAACGGGAAGATGATTACTCTCCAGTTCACGAATATTTTATCGTTTTTAACCTCTTTTACCAACTTTAAGACTTACAAGACCTAAGCGGAGTTAAAAGAAAAATTACGTTAAAACATATTTATTAACACATTTCTCGGTTTCATGATGAAATTTATAAGGAGGTGCCGGAACGCCGCACTGCTCGACATGAGACATGCTAAAGAAGCCTTTAGTCTGTACAACAAATATTACTTCACCTATTTCCTAGTTTTCAAATTCTGCGTCAACAGAGCCTTGATGGCAGATATATCATCAATCTTGTCACAAAAACATTAATTTTTACATTTATTACATACCTGCAAAACTAACGCCGCCACATCTTCATAAAACGCCAATGTAGCCAACATAACAATGCAGTGTTGCCAGGTTTTTACGAAAGAAAATCCCTCAGATGGGCTGAAAAATCCCCCAAATTTAGAAAATAAATCCCTCTTGGGGTGTATGGTCTAAACTCCAAAATGTTCATTTTAAAAACTAAATAAATAATAAATTAGAACAAGACAATGCTCCTAATGAGTATCACAGTGCAACAGAGTACTCACTCTCGGATCGGCATTTTATTGATGATCCTCTTCACGTTCTTCTTCTTCTTCCTCTTCTTCAGCAACCGGCAGCCCAGCTATTTTGTTCTCTCTTTAATCCTTGCTGTAGGCTACATATTTTCATTGGACAGTTACAACATTTCGTCGGTGATTGGATAGTTGTAACACTTTTTGTTCATGTTGCTCATGTCAAGTCACCCGCACTAGAGACGACACTGTTTTTGCTGATAGTTTATTTCTTTTCTTCGTTTTTATGTCGCTTGGGGCTATTAACTGTCTGCCCCGGCAGGCTCTGGGGCTATTCCCTGTCTGCCCAAGCAGGCTCTGGGGCTATTCCCTGTCTGCCCCGGCAGGCTTGGGGCTATTCCCTGTCTGCCCCGGCAGGCTCTGCGGCTATTCCCTGTCTGCCCCGGCAGGCTCTGGGGCTATTCCCTGTCTGCCTGGCAGGCTTCGGGCTATTCCCCTACTGCCCCGGCAGCCTCTGGGGCTATTCCCTGTCTGCCCCGGCAGGCTTGGGTCTATTCCCTGTCTGCTCAGGCGGGCTTGGGACTATTCCCTGTCTGCCCCGGCAGGCTCTGGGGCTATTCCCTGTCTGCCCCAGCAGGCTCTGAGGCTATTCCCTGTCTGCCCCGACAGGCTTGGGGCTATTCCCTGTCAGCCCGGGCAGACTTGGGGCTATTCCCTGTCTGCCCCGGCAGGCTCTGGGGCTATTCCCTGTCTGCCCCAGCAAGCTCTGAGGCTATTCCCTGTCTGCCCGGACAGGATTGGGGCTATTCCCTGTCAGCCCCGGCAGGCTTGGGGCTATTCCCTGTCTGCCCCAGCAGGCTTGGGGCTATTCCCTGTCTGCCCCGGCAGGCTCTGGGGCTATTCCCTGTCTGCCCCGGCAGGCTCTGGGGCTATTCCCTGTCTGCCTGGCAGGCTTGGGGCTATTCCCTGTCTGCCCCGGCAGCCTCTGGGGTTACTCCCTGTCTGCCCCGGCAGGTTTGGGCTATTCCCTGTCTGCACCAGAAGGCTCTGGGGCTATTCCCTCTCTGCCCCGGCAGGCTCTGGGGCTATTCCCTGTCTGCCCCAGCAAGCTTGGGGCTATTCCCTGTCTGCCCCGGCAGGCTCTGCGGCTATTCCCTGTCTGCCCCGGCAGGCTTTGGGCTATTCCCTGTCTGCCCCGGCTGGCTCTGGGGCTATTCCCTGCCTGCCCCAGCAGGCTATGGGGCCATTCCCTGTCTGCCCTGGCAGGCTCTGGGGCTATTACCTGTCTGCCCAGGCAGGCTCTGGGGCTATTCCCTGTCTGCCCCGGCAGGCTTGGGGCTATTCATTGTCTGCCCCGGCAGGCTCAGGGGCTATTCCTGTCTGCCCCGGCAGCCTCTGGTGCTATTCCCTGTCTGCCCAGGGAGGCTCTGGGGCTATTCCCTGTCTGCCCCGGCAGGCTTGGGGCTATTCCCTGTCTGCCCCGGCAGCCTTGGGGCTATTCCCTGTCTGCCCCGGCAGGCTCTGGGGCTATTTCTGTCTGCCCCGGCAGGCTCTGGGGCTATTCCCTGTCTGCCCCGGCAGGCTCTGGGGCTATTCCCTGTCTCCCCCGGCAGGCTTGGGGCTATTCCCTGTCTACCCCAGCAGGCTTGGGGCTATTCCCTGTCTGCCCCGGCAGGCTCTGGGGCTATTCCCTGTCTGCCCCGGCAGGATCTGGGGCTATACCCTGTCTGCCCCGGCAGGCTTGGGCCTATTCCATTACTGCCCCGGCAGGCTTGGGGATATTCCCTCTCTGCCCCGGCAGGCTTGGGGCTATTCCCTGTCTGATCTGGCAGGCTTGGGGCTATTCCCTCTCTGCCCCGGCAGACTATGGGGCTATTCCCTGCCTGCCCCGGCAGGTTCTGAGGCTAATCCCTGTCTGCTACGACAGGCTTGGGGCTATTCCCTGTCTACCCCGGCAGGCTTGGGGCTATTCCCTGCCTGCCCCGGCAAGCTTGGGGCTGTTCCCTGTCTGCCCCGGCAGGCTCTGGGGCTATTCCCTGCATGCCCCGGCAGGCTCTGGGGCTATTCCCTGTCTCCCCTGGCAGGCTTTGGGGCTATTCCCTGTCTGCCCCGAAAGGCTCTGGGGCTAATCCCTGTCTGCCCCGGCAGGCTTGGGGCTATTCCCTGTCTGCCCCGGCAGGCTTGGAGCTATTCCCTGTCTGCCCCGGCAGGCTATGGGCTATTCCTGTCTGCCCCGGCAGGCTCTGAGGCTATTACTTGACTGCCCCGGCAGGCTCTGGGGCTATTCCCTGTCTCCCCCGGCATGCTTGGGGCTATTCGCTGTCTGCCCCGGCAGACTTGGGGCTATTCCCTGTCTGCCCCGGCAGGCTCTGGGGCTATTCCCTGTCTGCTCCGCCAGGCTCTGGGGCTATTCCCTGTCTGCCCCGGCAGGCTTGCGGCTATTCCCTGTCTGCCCCGGCAGGCTTGGGGCTATTCCCTGTCTGCCCCGGCAGGCTTGGAGCTATTCTCTGTCTGCCCCGATAGGCTTGGGGCTATTCCCTGTCTGCCCCGGAGGGCTCTGGGGCTATTCCCTGTCGCCCCGGCAGACTCTGGGGCTATTCCCTATCTGCCCCGGCAGGCACTGGGGCTATTCCCTGTCTGCCCCGGCAGGCTTGGGGCTATTCCCTGTCTGCCCCAGCAGGCTTGGGGCTATTCCCTGTCTGCCCGGCAGGCTCTGGGGCTATTCCCTGTCTGCCCCGGCAGCCTCTGGGGCTATTCCCTGCCTGCCCCGGCAGACTCTCGGGCCATTCCCTGTCTGCCCTGGCAGGCTCTGGGGCTATTACCTGTCTGCTCCGGCAGGCTCTGGGGCTATTCCCTGTCTGCCCCGGCAGGCTTGGGGCTATTCCCTGTCTGCCCCGGCAGGCTCAAAGCCTATTTCTGTCTGCCCCGGCAGGCTCTGGGGCTATTCCCTGTCTGCCCCGGCCGGCTCTGGGGCTATTCCCTGTCTGCCCCGGCAGGCTTGGGGCTATTCCCTGTCTGCCCCGGCAGGCTTGGGGCTATTCCCTGTCTGCCCCGGCAGGCTCTGGGGCTATTTCTGTCTGCCCCGGCAGGCTCTGGGACTATTCCCTGTCTGCCCCGGCAGGCTCTGGGGCTATTCCCCGTCTCCCAGGGCAGGCTTGGGGCTATTCCCTGTCTGCCCCAGCGGGCTTGGGGCTATTCCCTGTCTGCCCCGGCAGGCTCTGGGGCTATTCCCTGTCTGCCCCGGCAGGATCTGGGGCTATTCCCTGTCTGCCCCGGCAGGCCTGGGCCTATTCCCTGTCTGCCCCGGCAGGCTTGGGGATATTCCCTGTCAGCCCCGGCAGGCTTGGGGCTATTCCGTGTCTGCCCCGGCAGGCTTGGGGCTATTTCCTCTCTGCCCCGGCAGTCTCTGGGGCTATTCCCTGTCTGCCCCGACAGGCTTGGGGCTATTCCCTGTCTGTCCCGGCAGGCTTGGGGCTATTCCCTGTCTGCCCCGGCAAGCTTGGGGCTATTCCCTGTCTGCCCCAGCAGGCTCTGGGGCTATTCCCTGTCTGCCCCGGCAGGCTTGGGGATATTCCCTGTCTGCCCCGGCAGGCTCTGGGGCTATTCCCTGTCTGCCCCGGCAGGCTCTGGGGCTATTCCCTGTCTGCCCGGCAGGCTTGGGGCTATTCCCTGTCTGCCCCGGCAGGCTCTGGGGCTATTAACCTGTCTGCCCCGGCAAGCTTGGGGCTATACCCTGCCTGCCCCGGCAGGCTCTGCGGGTATTCCCTGTCAGCCCCAGCAGGCTTGGGGCTATTCCCTGTCTGCCCCGGCATTCTCTGGGGCTATTCCCTGTCTGCCCCGGCAGGCTTGGGGCTATTCCCTGTCTGCCACGGCAGGCTCTCGGGCTATTCCCTGACTGACCCGGCAGGCTCAGGAGCTATTGATTGTCTGCCTTGGCAGGCTCTGGGGCTATTCCCTGTCTGCCTCGGCAGGCTCTGAGGCTATTCCCTCTCTGCCCCGGCAGGCTTGGGACTATTCCCTGTCTGCCCCGGCAGGCTCTGGGGCTATTCCCTCTCTGCCCCGGCAGACTTGGGGCTATTCCCTGTCTGCCCCAGCAGGCTTGGAGCTATTCCTTGTCTGCCCCGGCAGGATCTGGGGCTATTCCTGCCTGCCCCGGCAGGCTCCGAGGCTATTCCTTGTCTGCCCCGGCAGGCTCTGGGGCTATTCCCTGTCTCCCCAGGCAGGCTTGGGGCTATTCCCTGTCTGACCCGGCAGGATTGGGGCTATTCCCTGTCTGCCCCGGCAGGCTCTGGGGCTATTCCCTGTCTGCTCTGGCAGGCTCTGGGGCTATTCCCTGTCTGCCCCGGCAGGATCTGGGGCTATTCCCTGTCTGTCCCGGCAGTCTTGGGGCTATTCCCTGTCTGCCCCAGCAGGCTTGGGGCTATTCCCTATCTGCCCCGGCAGGCTTGGAGCTATTCCCTTCTGCCCCGGCAGGCTTGGGGCTATTCCCTGTCTGCCCGAGCAGCCTCTGGGGCTATTTCCTGTCTCCCCAGCAGACTCTGGGGCTATTCCCTATCTGCCCCGGCAGGCTCTGGGGCTATTCCCCGTCTGCCCCGGCAGGCTTTGGGCTATTCCCTGTCTGCCCCGGCAGGCTTGGGGCTATTCCCTGTCTGCCCCGGCTGGCTCTGGGGCTATTCCCTGTCTGCCCCGGCAGGCTTGGGACTATTCCCTGTCTGCCTCGATAGGCTCAGGGGCTATTCCCTGTCTGCTCCGGAAGGCTCTGCGGCTATTCCCTGTCTGCTCCCACAGGCTTGGGGCTATTCCCTGTCTGACCCGGCAGGATTGGGGCTATTCCCTGTCTGCCCCGGCAGGCTCTGGGGCTATTCCCTGTCTGCTCTGGCAGGCTCTGGGGCTATTCCCTGTCTGCTCCGGCAGGCTCTGGGGCTATTCCCTGTCTGTCCCGGCAGTCTTGGGGCTATTCCCTGTCTGCCCCAGCAGGCTTGGGGCTATTCCCTATCTGCCCCGGCAGGCTTGGAGCTATTCCCTTCTGCCCCGGCAGGCTTGGGGCTATTCCCTGTCTGCCCGAGCAGCCTCTGGGGCTATTTCCTGTCTCCCCGGCAGACTCTGGTGCTATTCCCTATCTGCCCCGGCAGGCTCTGGGGCTATTCCCTGTCTGCCCCGGCAGGCTTGGGGCTATTCCCTGTCTGCCCGGCAGGCTTGGGGCTATTCCCTGTCTGCCCCGGCAGGCTCTGTGGCTATTCCGTCTGCCCCGGCAGGCTTGGGACTATTCCCTGTCTGCCTCGATAGGCTCTGGGGCTATTCCCTGTCTGCTCCGGAAGGCTCTGCGGCTATTCCCTGTCTGCTCCCACAGGCTTGGGGCTATTCCCTCTCTGTCCCAGCAGGCTTGGGGCTATTCCCTGTCTGCCCCGGCAGACTCTGGGGATATTCCCTGTCTGCCCCGGCAGACTCTGGAGCTATTCCCTGTCAGCCCCGGCAGCATCTGGTGCTATTCCCTATCTGCTCCGGCAGCCTCTGGGGCTATTCCCTATCTGCCCCGGCAGCCTGTGGGGCTATTCCCTGTCTGCCCCGGCAGGCTCTAGGCCTATTCCCTGTCAGCCCCGGCAGCATCTGGGCCTATTCCCTGCTTGCCCGGCAGCCTCTGGGGCTATTCCCTATCTGGACCGGCAGCCCCTGGGGCTATTCCCTGTCAACACCGGCAGGCTCTGGGGCTATTCACTGTCTGCCCCCGCAGGCTCTGGGGCTATTCACTGTCAGCCCCAGCAGGCTTTGGGGCTATTCCCTGTCTTCCCCGGCAGCCTCTGGGGCTATTCACTGTCAGCCCCGGCAGGCTCCGGGGCTATTCCCTGTCTGCCCCGGCAGGCTCTGGGGCTATTCACTGTCAGCCCCGGCAGGCTAAGGGGCTACTCCCTGTCTGCCCAACAGCCACTGGGGCTATTCCATGTCAGCCCCGGCAGCCTCTGGGGCTATTCCCTGTCTGCCCCGGCAACCTCTGGGGCTATTCCCTGTCTGCCCCGGTAGGCTCTGGGGCTATTCCCTCTCAGCCCCGGCAGCATTTGGGGCTGTTCCCTGTCTGGCCCGGCAGCCTCTGGGGCTATTCCCTGTCAGCCCCGGCAGGCTCTGGGGCTATTTCCTGTCTGCCCCGGGAAGCTCCGGGGCCATTCCCTGTCTGCCCCGGCAGCATCTGGGGCTATTCCCTGTCTGCCCCGGCAGACTCTGGGGCTATTCTCTGTCAGCCCCGGCAGGCTCTAGGGCTATTCCTGTCTGCCCCGGCAGGCTCTGGGGCTATTCCCTGTCAGCCCCGGCACGCTTGGGGCTATTCCCTGTATGCCCCGGCAGGCTTGGGGCTATTCCCTGTCTGCCCCGGCAGGCTCTGGGGCTATTCCTGTCTGCCCCAGCAGGCTCTGGGCCTATTCCCTGTCTGCTCCGGCAGGGTCTGGCGCTATTCCCTGTCTGCCCCGGTAGGCTTGGGGCTATTCCCTGTCTGCCCCCGCTGGCTTGGGGCTATTCCCCGTCTGCCCCGGTAGGCTCTGGGGCTATTCCTGTCTGCTCCGGCAGGCTCTGGGGCTATTCCCTGTCTGCCCCGTCAGGCTCTGGGGCTATTCCCTGTGTCCCCCGGCAGACTTGGGGCTATTCCCTGTCTGCCCTGGCAGGCTTGGGGCTATTCCCTGTCTGCCCCTGCAGGCTCTGGAGCTATTCCCTGTCTGCCCCACCAGCTCTGGGGCTATTCCCTGTCTGCCCCGGCACGCTTGGGCCTATTCCCTGTCTGCCCCGGCAGGCTTGGGGCTATTCCCTGTCTGCCCTGGCAGGCTTGGAGCTATTCCCTGTCTGACCCGGCAAGTTTGAGGTTATTCCCTCTCTCCCCGGCAGGCTCTGGGGCTATTCCCTGTCTGCCCCGGCAGGCTCTGGGGCTATTTCCTGCCCGCCCCGGCAGGTTCTGAGGCTATTCCCTGTCTGCCCCGACAGGCTTGGGGCTATTCCCTGTCTGCCCCGGCAGGCTTGGGGCTATTCCCTGTCTGCCCCGGCAGGCTCTGGGGCTATTCCCTGTCTGCCCCGGCAGGCTTGGGGCTATTCCATGTCTGCCCCGGCAGGCTCTGGGGCTATTACCTCTCTGCCCCAGCAGGCTCTGGGGCTATTCCCTGTCTGCCCCGGCAGGTTCTGGGGCTATTCCCTGTCTGCCCCGGCAAGCTTGAGGCTATTCCCTGTCTGCCCCGGCAGGCACTGGGGCTATTCCCTGTCTGCCCCGGCAGGCTTGGGGCTATTCCCTGTCTGCCCAGGCAGGCCCTGGAGCTATTCCCTGCCTGCCCCGGTAGGCTCTGGGGCTATTCCCTGTCTGCCCTGGCAGGTTCTGGGGCTATTCCCTGTCTGCCCCGGCAGGCTCTGGGGCTATTCCCTGTCTGCCCCGGCAAGCTCTGGGGCTATTTCCTGTCTGCCCGTCAGGCTCTGGGGCTATTCCCTATCTGCCCCGGCAGGCTCTGGGTCTATTCCCTGTCTGCCCCCGCAGGCTTGGGGCTATTCCCTGTCTGCCCCGGCAGGCTTGGGGCTATTCCCTGTCTGCCCCGGCAGGCTCTGGGGCTATTCCCTGTCTGCCCCGGCAGGCTCTGGGGCTATTCCCTGTCTGCCCCGGCAGCCTCTGGGGCTAACCCTATCTGCCCCAGCAGCCTCTGGGGCTATTCCCTGTCTTCCCCGGCAGGCTATAGGCCTATTCCCTGTCTGCCCCGGCAGCATCTGGGCCTATTCCCTGTCTACGCCGTCAGCCTTTGGGGCTAATCTCTATCTGCCCCGGCAGGCTCTGGGGCTATTCACTGTCTGCCCCGGAGGGCTCTGGGGCTATTCACTGTCAGCCCCGGCAGGCTCAGGGGCTATTCCCTGACTGCCCCTGCAGCCTCTGGGGCTATTACCTGTCAGCCCCGGCAGGCACTGGGGCTATTCCCTGTCTGACCCGGCAGCCTCTGGGACTATTCCCTGTCAGCCCCAGCAGGCTCTGGAGCTATTCCCTGTCTGCCCCGGGAAGCTCTGGGGCTATTCCCTGTCACCCCCGGCAGCATCTGGGGCTATTCCCTGTCTGCACCGGAAGGTTCTGAGGCTATTCCCTGTCTGCTCCGACAGGCTTGGGGCTATTCCCTGTCTGCCCCGGCAGGCTTGGGGCTATTACCTGTCTGACCCGGAAGGCTTGGGGCTATTCCCTGTCTGCCCCCGCAGGCTCTGGGGCTATTCCCTGTCTGCCCCAGCAGCCTCTGAGGCAATTCCCTGTCTGCCCCGGCAGGCTTTGAGGCTATTCCCTGTCTGCCCCGGCAGCCTCTGGGACTATTCCCTGTCTGCCCCGGCAACCTCTGGGGCTATTCCCTGTCTGCTCCGATAGGCTCTTGGGCTATTCCCTCTCAGCCCCGGCAGCATCTGGGGCTATTCCCTGTCTGGCCGGGCAGCATCTGGGGCTATTCCCTGTCAGCCCCGGCAGGCTCTGGGGCTATTCCCTGTCTGCCCCGGGAAGCTCCGGGGCCATTCCCTGTCTGCCCCGGCAGCATCTGGGGCTATTCCCTGTCTGCCCGGCAGAATCTGGGGCTATTCTCTGTCAGCCCCGGCAGGCTCTCGGGCTATTTCTGTCTGCCCCGGCAGGCTCTGGGGCTATTCCCTGTATGCCCCGGCACGCTTGGGGCTATTCCCTGTATGCCCCGGCAGGCCTGGGGCTATTCCCTGTCTGCCCCGGCAGGCTCTGGGGCTATTTCCTGTCTGCCCGTCAGGCTCTGGGGCTATTCCCTATCTGCCCCGGCAGGCTCTGGGGCTATTCCCTGTCTGCCCCGGCAGGCTTGGGGCTATTCCCTGTCTGCCCCGGCAGGCTTGGGGCTATTCCCTGTCTGCCCTGGCAAGCTATAGGCCTATTCCCTGTCAGCCCCGGCAGCATCTGGGCCTATTCCCTGTCTACGCCGTCAGCCTTTGGGGCTAATCTCTATCGGCCCCGGCAGGCTCTGGGGCTATTCACTGTCAGCCCCGGCAGGCTCTGGGGCTATTCCCTGTCTGCCCGGCAGCCTCTGGGGCTATTCACTGTCAGCCCCGGCAGGCTCAGGGGCTATTCCCTGTCTTCCCTTGCAGCCTCTGGGGCTATTCCCTGTCAGCCCCAGCAGGCTCTGGAGCTATTCCCTGTCTGCCCCGGGAAGCTCTGGGGCTATTCCCTGTCACCCCCCGCAGCATCTGGGGCTATTCCCTGTCTGCCCCAGCAGGCTCTGGGGCTATTCGCTGTCTGCCCCGGCATGATTGGGGCTATTCCCTGTCTGCCCCGGCAGGCTCTGCGGCTATCCCCTGTCTGCTCCGGCAGGCTTGGGGCTATTCCCTGTCTGCCCCGGCAGGCTTGGGGCTATTCCCTGTCAGCCCCGGCAGCCTCTGGGACTATTCCCTGTCTGCCCCGGCAACCTCTGGGGCTATTCCCTGTCTGCTCCGATAGGCTCTGTGGCTATTCACTGTCAGCCCCGGCAGGCTAAGGGGCTATTCCTTGTCTGCCCCGGCAGCCTCTGGGGCTATTCTCTGTCAGCCCCGGCAGCCTCAGGGGCTATTCCCTGTCTGCCCCGGCAACCTCTGGGGCTATTCCCTGTCTGCCCCGGTAGACTCTGGGGCTTTTCCCTCTCAGCCCCGGGAGCATCTGGGGCTATTCCCTGTCTGGCCCGGCAGCATCTGGGGCTATTCCCTGTCAGCCCCGGCAGGCTCTGGGGCTATTCCCTGTCTGCCCCGGGAAGCTCCGGGGCCATTCCCTGTCTGCCCCGGCAGCATCTGGGGCTATTCCCTGTATGCCCCGGCAGGCTTGGGGCTCTTCCCTGTCTGCCCCGGCAGGCTCTGGGGCTATTCCTGTCTGACCCAGCAGGCTCTGGGCCTATTCCCTGTCTGCTCCGGCAGGGTCTGGCGCTATTCTCTGTCTGCCCCGGTAGGCTTGGGGCTATTCCCTGTCTGCCCCGGCAGGCTTGGGGCTATTCCCTGTTTGCCCCGGCAGGCTCTGGGGCTATTCCTGTCTGCTCCGGCAGGCTCTGGGGCTATTCCCTGTCTGCCCCGGCAGGCTCTGGGGCTATTACCTGTCTCCCCCGGCAGACTTGGGGCTATTCCCTGTCTGCCCTGGCAGGCTTGGGGCTATTCCCTGTCTGCCCCGGCAGGCTCTGGAGCTATTCCCTGTCTGCCCCGGCAGGCTCTGGGGCTATTCCCTGTCTGCCCCGGCAGGCTTGGGCCTATTCCCTGTCTGCCCCGGCAGGCTTGGGGCTATTCCCTGTCTACCCTGGCAGGCTTGGAGCTATTCCCTGTCTGACCCGGCAAGCTTGGGGCTATTCCCTCTCTGCCCCGGCAGGCTCTGGGGCTATTCCCTGTCTGCCCCGGCAGGCTCTGGGGCTATTCCCTGTCTGCCCCGGCAGGCTTGGGGCTATTCCCTGTCTGCCCCGCCAGGCTTGGGGCTATTCCCTTTCTGCTCCGGAAGGCTCTGTGGCTATTCCCTGCCTGCTCCGACAGGCTTGGGGCTATTCCCTGTCTGCCCCGGCAGGCTTGGGGCTATTCCCTGTTTGCCCTGGCAGGCTTGGGGCTATTCCCTGTCTGCCCCGGCAGGCTCTGGGGCTATTCCCTGTCTGCCCCAGCAGCCTCTGGGGCAATTCCCTGTCTGCCCCGGCAGGCTCTGGGGCTATTCGCTGTCTGCCCCAGCAGACTCTGGGGATATTCCCTGTCTGCCCCGGCAGGCTCTGGAGCTATTTCCTGTCAGCCCCGGCAGCATCTGGGGCTATTCCCTGTCTGCCCCGGCAGCCTCTGGGGCTATTCCCTATCTGCCCCGGCAGCCTGTGGGGCTATTCCCTGTCTGCCCCGGCAGGCTCTAGGCCTATTCCCTGTCAGCCCCGGCAGCATCTGGGCCTATTCCCTGTCTGCGCCGGCAGCCTCTGGGGCTATTCCCTATCTGCCCCGGCAGCCTCTGTGGCTATTCCCTGTCAACACCGACAGGCTCTGCGGCTATTCTCTGTCTGCCCCGGCAGGCTCTGGGGCTATTCACTGTCAGCCCCGGCAGGCTCTGGAGCTATTCCCTGTCTGCCCCGGCAGCCTCTGGGGCTATTCACTGTCAGCCCCGGCAGGCTCTGGGGCTATTCCCTGTCTGCCCCGGCAGGCTCTGGGGCTATTCCCTGTCTGCCCCAGCAGCCTCTGGGGCAATTCCCTATCTGCCCCGGCAGGCTCTGGGGCTATTCCCTGTCTGCCCCGGCAAGCTCTGGGGCTATTTCCTGTCTGCCCGTCAGGCTCTGGGGCTATTCCCTATCTGCCCCGGCAGGCTCTGGGTCTATTCCCTGTCTGCCCCCGCAGGCTTGGGGCTATTCCCTGTCTGCCCCGGCAGGCTTGGGGCTATTCCCTGTCTGCCCCGGCAGGCTCTGGGGCTATTCCCTGTCTGCCCCGGCAGGCTCTGGGGCTATTCCCTGTCTGCCCCGGCAGCCTCTGGGGCTAACCCTATCTGCCCCAGCAGCCTCTGGGGCTATTCCCTGTCTTCCCCGGCAGGCTATAGGCCTATTCCCTGTCAGCCCCGGCAGCATCTGGGCCTATTCCCTGTCTACGCTGTCAGCCTTTGGGGCTAATCTCTATCTGCCCCGGCAGGCTCTGGGGCTATTCACTGTCAGCCCCGGCAGGCTCTGGGGCTATTCCCTGTCTGCCCCGGCAGCCTCTGGGGCTATTCACTGTCAGCCCCGGCAGGCTCTGGGGCTATTCCCTGTCTGCCCCGGAGGGCTCTGGGGCTATTCACTGTCAGCCCCGGCAGGCTCAGGGGCTATTCCCTGACTGCCCCTGCAGCCTCTGGGGCTATTACCTGTCAGCCCCGGCAGGCACTGGGGCTATTCCCTGTCTGCCCCGGCAGCCTCTGGGGCTATTCCCTGTCTGCCCCGGCAGGCTCTGGGGCTATTCCCTGACAGCCCCGGCAGCATCTGGGGCTATTCCCTGTCTGACCCGGCAGCCTCTGGGACTATTCCCTGTCAGGCCCAGCAGGCTCTGGAGCTATTCCCTGTCTGCCCCGGGAAGCTCTGGGGCTATTCCCTGTCACCCCCGGCAGCATCTGGGGCTATTCCCTGTCTGCACCGGAAGGTTCTGAGGCTATTCCCTGTCTGCTCCGACAGGCTTGGGGCTATTCCCTGTCTGCCCCGGCAGGCTTGGGGCTATTACCTGTCTGACCCGGAAGGCTTGGGGCTATTCCCTGTCTGCCCCCGCAGGCTCTGGGGCTATTCCCTGTCTGCCCCAGCAGCCTCTGAGGCAATTCCCTGTCTGCCCCGGCAGGCTTTGAGGCTATTCCCTGTCTGCCCCGGCAGCCTCTGGGACTATTCCCTGTCTGCCCCGGCAACCTCTGGGGCTATTCCCTGTCTGCTCCGATAGGCTCTGGGGCTATTCCCTCTCAGCCCCGGCAGCATCTGGGGCTATTCCCTGTCTGGCCGGGCAGCATCTGGGGCTATTCCCTGTCAGCCCCGGCAGGCTCTGGGGCTATTCCCTGTCTGCCCCGGGAAGCTCCGGGGCCATTCCCTGTCTGCCCCGGCAGCATCTGGGGCTATTCCCTGTCTGCCCGGCAGACTCTGGGGCTATTCTCTGTCAGCCCCGGCAGGCTCTCGGGCTATTTCTGTCTGCCCCGGCAGGCTCTGGGGCTATTCCCTGTCTGCCCCGGCACGCTTGGGGCTATTCCCTGTATGCCCCGGCAGGCCTGGGGCTATTCCCTGTCTGCCCCGGCAGGCTCTGGGGCTATTTCCTGTCTGCCCGTCAGGCTCTGGGGCTATTCCCTATCTGCCCCGGCAGGCTCTGGGGCTATTCCCTGTCTGCCCCGGCAGGCTTGGGGCTATTCCCTGTCTGACCCGGCAGGATTGGGGCTATTCCCTGTCTGCCCCGGCAGGCTCTGGGGCTATTCCCTGTCTGCTCTGGCAGGCTCTGGGGCTATTCCCTGTCTGCTCCGGCAGGCTCTGGGGCTATTCCCTGTCTGTCCCGGCAGTCTTGGGGCTATTCCCTGTCTGCCCCAGCAGGCTTGGGGCTATTCCCTATCTGCCCCGGCAGGCTTGGAGCTATTCCCTTCTGCCCCGGCAGGCTTGGGGCTAATCCCTGTCTGCCCGAGCAGCCTCTGGGGCTATTTCCTGTCTCCCCGGCAGACTCTGGTGCTATTCCCTATCTGCCCCGGCAGGCTCTGGGGCTATTCCCTGTCTGCCCCGGCAGGCTTGGGGCTATTCCCTGTCTGCCCGGCAGGCTTGGGGCTATTCCCTGTCTGCCCCGGCAGGCTCTGTGGCTATTCCGTCTGCCTCGGCAGGCTTGGGACTATTCCCTGTCTGCCTCGATAGGCTCTGGGGCTATTCCCTGTCTGCTCCGGAAGGCTCTGCGGCTATTCCCTGTCTGCTCCCACAGGCTTGGGGCTATTCCCTCTCTGTCCCAGCAGGCTTGGGGCTATTCCCTGTCTGCCCCGGCAGACTCTGGGGATATTCCCTGTCTGCCCCGGCAGACTCTGGAGCTATTCCCTGTCAGCCCCGGCAGCATCTGGTGCTATTCCCTATCTGCTCCGGCAGCCTCTGGGGCTATTCCCTATCTGCCCCGGCAGCCTGTGGGGCTATTCCCTGTCTGCCCCGGCAGGCTCTAGGCCTATTCCCTGTCAGCCCCGGCAGCATCTGGGCCTATTCCCTGCTTGCCCGGCAGCCTCTGGGGCTATTCCCTATCTGGACCGGCAGCCACTGGGGCTATTCCCTGTCAACACCGGCAGGCTCTGGGGCTATTCACTGTCTGCCCCCGCAGGCTCTGGGGCTATTCACTGTCAGCCCCAGCAGGCTTTGGGGCTATTCCCTGTCTTCCCCGGCAGCCTCTGGGGCTATTCACTGTCAGCCCCGGCAGGCTCCGGGGCTATTCCCTGTCTGCCCCGGCAGGCTCTGGGGCTATTCACTGTCAGCCCCGGCAGGCTAAGGGGCTACTCCCTGTCTGCCCAACAGCCACTGGGGCTATTCCATGTCAGCCCCGGCAGCCTCTGGGGCTATTCCCTGTCTGCCCCGGCAACCTCTGGGGCTATTCCCTGTCTGCCTCGGTAGGCTCTGGGGCTATTCCCTCTCAGCCCCGGCAGCATTTGGGGCTGTTCCCTGTCTGGCCCGGCAGCCTCTGGGGCTATTCCCTGTCAGCCCCGGCAGGCTCTGGGGCTATTTCCTGTCTGCCCCGGGAAGCTCCGGGGCCATTCCCTGTCTGCCCCGGCAGCATCTGGGGCTATTCCCTGTCTGCCCCGGCAGACTCTGGGGCTATTCTCTGTCAGCCCCGGCAGGCTCTAGGGCTATTCCTGTCTGCCCCGGCAGGCTCTGGGGCTATTCCCTGTCAGCCCCGGCACGCTTGGGGCTATTCCCTGTATGCCCCGGCAGGCTTGGGGCTATTCCCTGTCTGCCCCGGCAGGCTCTGGGGCTATTCCTGTCTGCCCCAGCAGACTCTGGGCCTATTCCCTGTCTGCTCCGGCAGGGTCTGGCGCTATTCCCTGTCTGCCCCGGTAGGCTTGGGGCTATTCCCTGTCTGCCCCCGCTGGCTTGGGGCTATTCCCCGTCTGCCCCGGTAGGCTCTGGGGCTATTCCTGTCTGCTCCGGCAGGCTCTGGGGCTATTCCCTGTCTGCCCCGTCAGGCTCTGGGGCTATTCCCTGTGTCCCCCGGCAGACTTGGGGCTATTCCCTGTCTGCCCTGGCAGGCTTGGGGCTATTCCCTGTCTGCCCCTGCAGGCTCTGGAGCTATTCCCTGTCTGCCCCACCAGCTCTGGGGCTATTCCCTGTCTGCCCCGGCACGCTTGGGCCTATTCCCTGTCTGCCCCGGCAGGCTTGGGGCTATTCCCTGTCTGCCCTGGCAGGCTTGGAGCTATTCCCTGTCTGACCCGGCAAGTTTGAGGTTATTCCCTCTCTCCCCGGCAGGCTCTGGGGCTATTCCCTGTCTGCCCCGGCAGGCTCTGGGGCTATTTCCTGCCCGCCCCGGCAGGTTCTGAGGCTATTCCCTGTCTGCCCCGACAGGCTTGGGGCTATTCCCTGTCTGCCCCGGCAGGCTTGGGGCTATTCCCTGTCTGCCCCGGCAGGCTCTGGGGCTATTCCCTGTCTGCCCCGGCAGGCTTGGGGCTATTCCATGTCTGCCCCGGCAGGCTCTGGGGCTATTACCTCTCTGCCCCAGCAGGCTCTGGGGCTATTCCCTGTCTGCCCCGGCAGGCTCTGGGGCTATTCCCTGTCTGCCCCGGCAAGCTTGAGGCTATTCCCTGTCTGCCCCGGCAGGCACTGGGGCTATTCCCTGTCTGCCCCGGCAGGCTTGGGGATATTCCCTGTCTGCCCAGGCAGGCCCTGGAGCTATTCCCTGCCTGCCCCGGTAGGCTCTGGGGCTATTCCCTGTCTGCCCTGGCAGGTTCTGGGGCTATTCCCTGTCTGCCCCGGCAGGCTCTGGGGCTATTCCCTGTCTGCCCCGGCAAGCTCTGGGGCTATTTCCTGTCTGCCCGTCAGGCTCTGGGGCTATTCCCTATCTGCCCCGGTAGGCTCTGGGTCTATTCCCTGTCTGCCCCCGCAGGCTTGGGGCTATTCCCTGTCTGCCCCGGCAGGCTTGGGGCTATTCCCTGTCTGCCCCGGCAGGCTCTGGGGCTATTCCCTGTCTGCCCCGGCAGGCTCTGGGGCTATTCCCTGTCTGCCCCGGCAGCCTCTGGGGCTAACCCTATCTGCCCCAGCAGCCTCTGGGGCTATTCCCTGTCTTCCCCGGCAGGCTATAGGCCTATTCCCTGTCTGCCCCGGCAGCATCTGGGCCTATTCCCTGTCTACGCCGTCAGCCTTTGGGGCTAATCTCTATCTGCCCCGGCAGGCTCTGGGGCTATTCACTGTCAGCCCCGGCAGGCTCTGGGGCTATTCCCTGTCTGCCCCGGCAGCCTCTGGGGCTATTCACTGTCAGCCCCGGCAGGCTCTGGGGCTATTCCCTGTCTGCCCCGGAGGGCTCTGGGGCTATTCACTGTCAGCCCCGGCAGGCTCAGGGGCTATTCCCTGACTGCCCCTGCAGCCTCTGGGGCTATTACCTGTCAGCCCCGGCAGGCACTGGGGCTATTCCCTGTCTGCCCCGGCAGCCTCTGGGGCTATTCCCTGTCTGCCCCGGCAGGCTCTGGGGCTATTCCCTGACAGCCCCGGCAGCATCTGGGGCTATTCCCTGTCTGACCCGGCAGCCTCTGGGACTATTCCCTGTCAGCCCCAGCAGGCTCTGGAGCTATTCCCTGTCTGCCCCGGGAAGCTCTGGGGCTATTCCCTGTCACCCCCGGCAGCATCTGGGGCTATTCCCTGTCTGCACCGGAAGGTTCTGAGGCTATTCCCTGTCTGCTCCGACAGGCTTGGGGCTATTCCCTGTCTGCCCCGGCAGGCTTGGGGCTATTACCTGTCTGACCCGGAAGGCTTGGGGCTATTCCCTGTCTGCCCCCGCAGGCTCTGGGGCTATTCCCTGTCTGCCCCAGCAGCCTCTGAGGCAATTCCCTGTCTGCCCCGGCAGGCTTTGAGGCTATTCCCTGTCTGCCCCGGCAGCCTCTGGGACTATTCCCTGTCTGCCCCGGCAACCTCTGGGGCTATTCCCTGTCTGCTCCGATAGGCTCTTGGGCTATTCCCTCTCAGCCCCGGCAGCATCTGGGGCTATTCCCTGTCTGGCCGGGCAGCATCTGGGGCTATTCCCTGTCAGCCCCGGCAGGCTCTGGGGCTATTCCCTGTCTGCCCCGGGAAGCTCCGGGGCCATTCCCTGTCTGCCCCGGCAGCATCTGGGGCTATTCCCTGTCTGCCCGGCAGAATCTGGGGCTATTCTCTGTCAGCCCCGGCAGGCTCTCGGGCTATTTCTGTCTGCCCCGGCAGGCTCTGGGGCTATTCCCTGTATGCCCCGGCACGCTTGGGGCTATTCCCTGTATGCCCCGGCAGGCCTGGGGCTATTCCCTGTCTGCCCCGGCAGGCTCTGGGGCTATTTCCTGTCTGCCCGTCAGGCTCTGGGGCTATTCCCTATCTGCCCCGGCAGGCTCTGGGGCTATTCCCTGTCTGCCCCGGCAGGCTTGGGGCTATTCCCTGTCTGCCCCGGCAGGCTTGGGGCTATTCCCTGTCTGCCCTGGCAAGCTATAGGCCTATTCCCTGTCAGCCCCGGCAGCATCTGGGCCTATTCCCTGTCTACGCCGTCAGCCTTTGGGGCTAATCTCTATCGGCCCCGGCAGGCTCTGGGGCTATTCACTGTCAGCCCCGGCAGGCTCTGGGGCTATTCCCTGTCTGCCCGGCAGCCTCTGGGGCTATTCACTGTCAGCCCCGGCAGGCTCAGGGGCTATTCCCTGTCTTCCCTTGCAGCCTCTGGGGCTATTCCCTGTCAGCCCCAGCAGGCTCTGGAGCTATTCCCTGTCTGCCCCGGGAAGCTCTGGGGCTATTCCCTGTCACCCCCCACAGCATCTGGGGCTCACCCCCCACAGCATCTGGGGCTATTCCCTGTCTGCCCCAGCAGGCTCTGGGGCTATTCGCTGTCTGCCCCGGCATGATTGGGGCTATTCCCTGTCTGCCCCGGCAGGCTCTGCGGCTATCCCCTGTCTGCTCCGGCAGGCTTGGGGCTATTCCCTGTCTGCCCCGGCAGGCTTGGGGCTATTCCCTGTCAGCCCCGGCAGCCTCTGGGACTATTCCCTGTCTGCCCCGGCAACCTCTGGGGCTATTCCCTGTCTGCTCCGATAGGCTCTGTGGCTATTCACTGTCAGCCCCGGCAGGCTAAGGGGCTATTCCTTGTCTGCCCCGGCAGCCTCTGGGGCTATTCTCTGTCAGCCCCGGCAGCCTCAGGGGCTATTCCCTGTCTGCCCCGGCAACCTCTGGGGCTATTCCCTGTCTGCCCCGGTAGACTCTGGGGCTTTTCCCTCTCAGCCCCGGGAGCATCTGGGGCTATTCCCTGTCTGGCCCGGCAGCATCTGGGGCTATTCCCTGTCAGCCCCGGCAGGCTCTGGGGCTATTCCCTGTCTGCCCCGGGAAGCTCCGGGGCCATTCCCTGTCTGCCCCGGCAGCATCTGGGGCTATTCCCTGTATGCCCCGGCAGGCTTGGGGCTCTTCCCTGTCTGCCCCGGCAGGCTCTGGGGCTATTCCTGTCTGACCCAGCAGGCTCTGGGCCTATTCCCTGTCTGCTCCGGCAGGGTCTGGCGCTATTCTCTGTCTGCCCCGGTAGGCTTGGGGCTATTCCCTGTCTGCCCCGGCAGGCTTGGGGCTATTCCCTGTTTGCCCCGGCAGGCTCTGGGGCTATTCCTGTCTGCTCCGGCAGGCTCTGGGGCTATTCCCTGTCTGCCCCGGCAGGCTCTGGGGCTATTACCTGTCTCCCCCGGCAGACTTGGGGCTATTCCCTGTCTGCCCTGGCAGGCTTGGGGCTATTCCCTGTCTGCCCCGGCAGGCTCTGGAGCTATTCCCTGTCTGCCCCGGCAGGCTCTGGGGCTATTCCCTGTCTGCCCCGGCAGGCTTGGGCCTATTCCCTGTCTGGCCCTGCAGGCTTGGGGCTATTCCCTGTCTACCCTGGCAGGCTTGGAGCTATTCCCTGTCTGACCCGGCAAGCTTGGGGCTATTCCCTCTCTGCCCCGGCAGGCTCTGGGGCTATTCCCTGTCTGCCCCGGCAGGCTCTGGGGCTATTCCCTGTCTGCCCCGGCAGGCTTGGGGCTATTCCCTGTCTGCCCCGCCAGGCTTGGGGCTATTCCCTTTCTGCTCCGGAAGGCTCTGAGGCTATTCCCTGCCTGCTCCGACAGGCTTGGGGCTATTCCCTGTCTGCCCCGGCAGGCTTGGGGCTATTCCCTGTTTGCCCTGGCAGGCTTGGGGCTATTCCCTGTCTGCCCCGGCAGGCTCTGGGGCTATTCCCTGTCTGCCCCAGCAGCCTCTGGGGCAATTCCCTGTCTGCCCCGGCAGGCTCTGGGGCTATTCGCTGTCTGCCCCAGCAGACTCTGGGGATATTCCCTGTCTGCCCCGGCAGGCTCTGGAGCTATTTCCTGTCAGCCCCGGCAGCATCTGGGGCTATTCCCTGTCTGCCCCGGCAGCCTCTGGGGCTATTCCCTATCTGCCCCGGCAGCCTGTGGGGCTATTCCCTGTCTGCCCCAGCAGGCTCTAGGCCTATTCCCTGTCAGCCCCGGCAGCATCTGGGCCTATTCCCTGTCTGCGCCGGCAGCCTCTGGGGCTATTCCCTATCTGCCCCGGCAGCCTCTGTGGCTATTCCCTGTCAACACCGACAGGCTCTGCGGCTATTCTCTGTCTGCCCCGGCAGGCTCTGGGGCTATTCACTGTCAGCCCCGGCAGGCTCTGGAGCTATTCCCTGTCTGCCCCGGCAGCCTCTGGGGCTATTCACTGTCAGCCCCGGCAGGCTCTGGGGCTATTCCCTGTCTGCCCCGGCAGGCTCTGGGGCTATTCCCTGTCTGCCCCAGCAGCCTCTGGGGCAATTCCCTATCTGCCCCGGCAGGCTCTGGGGCTATTCCCTGTCTGCCCCGGCAAGCTCTGGGGCTATTTCCTGTCTGCCCGTCAGGCTCTGGGGCTATTCCCTATCTGCCCCGGCAGGCTCTGGGTCTATTCCCTGTCTGCCCCCGCAGGCTTGGGGCTATTCCCTGTCTGCCCCGGCAGGCTTGGGGCTATTCCCTGTCTGCCCCGGCAGGCTCTGGGGCTATTCCCTGTCTGCCCCGGCAGGCTCTGGGGCTATTCCCTGTCTGCCCCGGCAGCCTCTGGGGCTAACCCTATCTGCCCCAGCAGCCTCTGGGGCTATTCCCTGTCTTCCCCGGCAGGCTATAGGCCTATTCCCTGTCAGCCCCGGCAGCATCTGGGCCTATTCCCTGTCTACGCCGTCAGCCTTTGGGGCTAATCTCTATCTGCCCCGGCAGGCTCTGGGGCTATTCACTGTCAGCCCCGGCAGGCTCTGGGGCTATTCCCTGTCTGCCCCGGCAGCCTCTGGGGCTATTCACTGTCAGCCCCGGCAGGCTCTGGGGCTATTCCCTGTCTGCCCCGGAGGGCTCTGGGGCTATTCACTGTCAGCCCCGGCAGGCTCAGGGGCTATTCCCTGACTGCCCCTGCAGCCTCTGGGGCTATTACCTGTCAGCCCCGGCAGGCACTGGGGCTATTCCCTGTCTGCCCCGGCAGCCTCTGGGGCTATTCCCTGTCTGCCCCGGCAGGCTCTGGGGCTATTCCCTGACAGCCCCGGCAGCATCTGGGGCTATTCCCTGTCTGACCCGGCAGCCTCTGGGACTATTCCCTGTCAGCCCCAGCAGGCTCTGGAGCTATTCCCTGTCTGCCCCGGGAAGCTCTGGGGCTATTCCCTGTCACCCCCGGCAGCATCTGGGGCTATTCCCTGTCTGCACCGGAAGGTTCTGAGGCTATTCCCTGTCTGCTCCGACAGGCTTGGGGCTATTCCCTGTCTGCCCCGGCAGGCTTGGGGCTATTACCTGTCTGACCCGGAAGGCTTGGGGCTATTCCCTGTCTGCCCCCGCAGGCTCTGGGGCTATTCCCTGTCTGCCCCAGCAGCCTCTGAGGCAATTCCCTGTCTGCCCCGGCAGGCTTTGAGGCTATTCCCTGTCTGCCCCGGCAGCCTCTGGGACTATTCCCTGTCTGCCCCGGCAACCTCTGGGGCTATTCCCTGTCTGCTCCGATAGGCTCTGGGGCTATTCCCTCTCAGCCCCGGCAGCATCTGGGGCTATTCCCTGTCTGGCCGGGCAGCATCTGGGGCTATTCCCTGTCAGCCCCGGCAGGCTCTGGGGCTATTCCCTGTCTGCCCCGGGAAGCTCCGGGGCCATTCCCTGTCTGCCCCGGCAGCATCTGGGGCTATTCCCTGTCTGCCCGGCAGACTCTGGGGCTATTCTCTGTCAGCCCCGGCAGGCTCTCGGGCTATTTCTGTCTGCCCCGGCAGGCTCTGGGGCTATTCCCTGTCTGCCCCGGCACGCTTGGGGCTATTCCCTGTATGCCCCGGCAGGCCTGGGGCTATTCCCTGTCTGCCCCGGCAGGCTCTGGGGCTATTTCCTGTCTGCCCGTCAGGCTCTGGGGCTATTCCCTATCTGCCCCGGCAGGCTCTGGGGCTATTCCCTGTCTGCCCCGGCAGGCTTGGGGCTATTCCCTGTCTGCCCCGGCAGGCTTGGGGCTATTCCCTGTCTGCCCTGGCAAGCTATAGGCCTATTCCCTGTCAGCCCCGGCAGCATCTGGGCCTATTCCCTGTCTACGCCGTCAGCCTTTGGGGCTAATCTCTATCGGCCCCGGCAGGCTCTGGGGCTATTCACTGTCAGCCCCGGCAGGCTCTGGGGCTATTCCCTGTCTGCCCGGCAGCCTCTGGGGCTATTCACTGTCAGCCCCGGCAGGCTCAGGGGCTATTCCCTGTCTTCCCTTGCAGCCTCTGGGGCTATTCCCTGTCAGCCCCAGCAGGCTCTGGAGCTATTCCCTGTCTGCCCCGGGAAGCTCTGGGGCTATTCCCTGTCACCCCCCGCAGCATCTGGGGCTATTCCCTGTCTGCCCCAGCAGGCTCTGGGGCTATTCGCTGTCTGCCCCGGCATGATTGGGGCTATTCCCTGTCTGCCCCGGCAGGCTCTGCGGCTATCCCCTGTCTGCTCCGGCAGGCTTGGGGCTATTCCCTGTCTGCCCCGGCAGGCTTGGGGCTATTCCCTGTCAGCCCCGGCAGCCTCTGGGACTATTCCCTGTCTGCCCCGGCAACCTCTGGGGCTATTCCCTGTCTGCTCCGATAGGCTCTGTGGCTATTCACTGTCAGCCCCTGCAGGCTAAGGGGCTATTCCGTGTCTGCCCCGGCAGCCTCTGGGGCTATTCTCTGTCAGCCCCGGCAGCCTCAGGGGCTATTCCCTGTCTGCGCCGGCAGCCTCTGGGGCTATTCCCTATCTGCCCCGGCAGCCTCTGTGGCTATTCCCTGTCAACACCGACAGGCTCTGCGGCTATTCTCTGTCTGCCCCGGCAGGCTCTGGGGCTATTCACTGTCAGCCCCGGCAGGCTCTGGGGCTATTCCCTGTCTGCCCCGGCAGCCTCTGGGGCTATTCACTGTCAGCCCCGGCAGGCTTGGGGCTATTCCCTGTCTGCCCCGGCAGGCTCTGGGGCTATTCCCTGTCTGCCCCAGCAGCCTCTGGGGCAATTCCCTGTCTGCCCCGGCAGGCTCTGGGGCTATTCGCTGTCTGCCCCAGCAGACTCTGGGGATATTCCCTGTCTGCCCCGGCAGGCTCTGGAGCTATTTCCTGTCAGCCCCGGCAGCATCTGGGGCTATTCCCTGTCTGCCCCGGCAGCCTCTGGGGCTATTCCCTATCTGCCCCGGCAGCCTGTGGGGCTATTCCCTGTCTGCCCCGGCAGGCTCTAGGCCTATTCCCTGTCAGCCCCGGCAGCATCTGGGCCTATTCCCTGTCTGCGCCGGCAGCCTCTGGGGCTATTCCCTATCTGCCCCGGCAGCCTCTGTGGCTATTCCCTGTCAACACCGACAGGCTCTGCGGCTATTCTCTGTCTGCCCCGGCAGGCTCTGGGGCTATTCACTGTCAGCCCCGGCAGGCTCTGGGGCTATTCCCTGTCTGCCCCGGCAGCCTCTGGGGCTATTCACTGTCAGCCCCGGCAGGCTCTGGGGCTATTCCCTGTCTGCCCCGGCAGGCTCTGGGGCTATTCACTGTCAGCCCCAGCAGGCTCAGGGGCTATTCCCTGTCTGCCCCGGCAGCCTCTGGGGCTATTCCCTGTCAGACCCGGCAGCCTCTGGGGCTATTCCCTGTCAGCCCCGGCAGCCTCTGGGGCTATTCCCTGTCTGCCCCGGCAGGCTCTGGGGCTATTCCCTGTCAGCCCCGGCAGCATCTGGGGCTATTCCCTGTCTGCCCCGGCAGCCTCTGGGGCTATTCCCTGTCAGCCCCGGCAGGCTCTGGGGCTATACCCTGTCTGCCCCGGGAACCTCCGGGGCCATTCCCTGTCAGCATCTGGGGCTATTCCCTGTCTGCCCCGGCAGCCTCTGGGGCTATTCCCTGTCAGCCCCGGCAGGCTCTGGGGCTATTCCCTGTCAGCCCCGGCAGGCTTGGGGCTAATCCCTGTCAGCTCCGTGAGGCTCAGGGTTACTCGCTGTCAGCCCCAGCAGGCTTGGGGCTACTCCCTGTCAGCCCCAGCAGGCTTGGGGCTAAAAGAATTTCCTGCTCTCCATAACGGCCACACGACCGACCTGTTTGTAGCATCTTCTTATCTATCTTGAAAACAGTATCTGCAATGACTGAAGAGTTTTGTTGGTCCCCCGGTTCACACACGCCTCTTTCAACACAGTGATTCTACACAAATCGTGGTGGCTTTTTGCTATGTTCTATTCTCTGTTTTAAGTGATATTACAGTTGTAACTTTGGTTTTTAACGTCATATACCAAGTGTTTACTTTTTATAACATGTTCCATTCGACCTACACGACCTGAAGATGCCAATCAAAATTGGCGAAAACGTTTGTTTTTAAATCTGTGTAAACGTTATTATAACATGTTTTATTGTGGTATGTTAAGTATTGATTGAAAGAACTCATTTTTCAATTAACATTGAACTTAACGGAACCAATATGCCTTTGAAATTAATATATAATAGAGTTTTCAGTGTTAAATCACTTATGTGCTTTTAATAAAAATTAAGAAACTCATTTTTTATCTGAAAAATAAAACTATTTTGAAAAATATTTAAAAAAATGAAAAAATTGGAAAGGTGAGTAAATCCTTACATTTTGTGTCATTCTGTCGAAAAAACCCTCAATCTCTTTTCGACCAAAAAATCCCTACGCTGAGGGATAAATCCCTTAACCTGACAACACTGTAACACTGTCGCCAACATATCGCTCTGCAATCTCGCTAACTTTTCAACAAAAAGTAGCTTAAATCTCTACAAAGTTTGTTTTAAAAAATCCCCAGAAATGTCGCTAAAAATTAATAATAAATATCACTATATAAAAATAAGAGAAACATACACATGTGGAGAAAAATATAATTTCGTCGTCACCTTCTGCCGAGTCTGGTTGTACTGTTGATGGCTGTGATGTTGAGATGGAAGGTGTGGGAACAGCTGATTGTGAATACCACAGTCTAGTATATAGTCATGAAGCTTGGGGATGATATTTTGCATTTCTCGCGATAGTTGCTAGCCGCTTGGAGCGCTGTGACTACTATACTTGTTTTTTTTAAGATGGGACATGACACTTAAGCGGCCGAGGTTGGAACTACAGTACCATGTTGCCAATATAGACTACCATGCTGCCAGCTGATGAAAGCTAGCAATTGACGTTAAAACATTCATTGACAATTGACGCGAAGGTAAGAAAACAATACAAAAATCGACAGAGAATCAAAGACGAAACGTACCAATGCTCACATTATGTGCACAATAAATGTCGCCAAGAGAGCTATTAAGCACTCGCCACGTGTGAACTGTAAGTTTGGCAACTCAACCGTTGTTACCATAGCAACAGGCCTACCAAGCTGTGTGACATTCAGTTGTTTTTCCGATTGCAATGCTCCTGTCATGTCCCATCTTTCAAAAAACCAAGTATATGAACAATAGACTGTGTCACTGCCATCATGATCTAATCAAGAGCATATATATATATATATATATATTATTACTAGTCCTCTTTGCCATAAGGCAGACCATGTGACTCGCTTAACCCAATCATGAAAGGCGGCGCTTGAACCATATAAATTAATTGGAATGCATAAAGAGTAACATATATTTCTCTAAAATGTAGTGTAATTGCATTAATAAAATTTAAAACAATGATTATGAGACACTTCAGACATAATTCCTTGCGAGTTAAGGTGTAATATTATTTTTGGTGTGAACATTACGTTGTTCGTATGTGTAATACCTGCTTTTATTTCGATTAAATATTGCGAAATTCTTGTACATTCATTTATGCACGATTCAGTCATTTTCAGTTGCACCACACGAATATTTAGATATGTTGAAATTATAGGTTATGTTTACTGTACCAGTTGCCACTTTCTGTCTAATTTTGGTGGTCTCCAATGCTTCGTAACTGTGCTGAAAACATGTCGCCATGTTCGTTGTTTTCCAACTAAACCTGTTTTTTCTATACTCTTAAGTTTCTAAGAAACAACAATTAAATGTCGAACTTTAGCTGTTTTGCACTTCTGGCTTAATTACCTTATTACGACATTTACTATTGTTAATGTAGGACTTTAGTTGTTTTCCACTCATGGTTTAGTCTTTTTTAACCATGAGTGTTGGTAACAGATGAAACAGCAGATGATTTTCCAATTTGAACTGAGAAAAGAGTGAGCTCTGTGTGAACACCAAGCATCACCGTAGCCACCACGGCACCAAGCTTGCTAGTCACCTTGGAATCCATCACGGAAACAAGCACCGTCTGAACCAGGCTATTCATCCACAATACAGTTCACTACTTTAATGACACTTCTGTTTTGATCAATAAAAATACGCTGTTTCCTTTCAAACAAAGCAGTACAAATTAAGAAATGCAGTAATAAATACTGTTTTAGCCCAGGAAGGAGTGCTTAGTAGTGTAGTGGTTAAGGCATTGTCCCGCATAAGGCAAACCTTCTAGCCATACAATGTCCTGGAATTCACTGAGCCTCTAACGAAAATGATCTTTGGGAGTAAAAACAGCCAGCACATAGGAGTGTCTAACAATGCCTTAATAGCCCACTATTCTGTGGATCTTCAAACGAATATCACTGTCCTGACAGTTCCCAAAAGAAAAACGTCGTGTTTAAATTATTTCAGTCCAAAGGAAATTACAAGTTTAACCCTGCAATGCTCCCCGGGGTGACACGTCACCTCAGATGACTTCATTTTCTTCTGTAGTTTAGTCTAATAATAGCTTGGGCTATTCAACGACAATAAAAGTTTCAATTACCTGTAGTGGAGGGAGGAAAGAAAAGTGATGAGCAGTCCAGGGTTAAAAGTCATTGTATACTTCGTGACAAAACATAAACTGGAAGGAAGGTCATAAATACAGCCATTAAACTACGGTTGAAGAGGGGAGAGTAAAATAAGGGATGAAGCATATGACCAAGGAAAAAATTATCGTGACAGCATTGTATGCAACATATTATAATAATGAATGTCGGTGGTTTCAAAGTAATGTTAAGGAAAGAGTAAATAATTAGGTTTCGACAAGAAATTGCAGAAACATAATACGGTACTTCATGTTTATTAACCACATACAAAGCAACAATATGAGTATCAAAGTCAAGGCACAACTTACACAACAGAGATTCGTACAATTCAATTACCAATATGTGGTATAACAAATAAGTTAAGCTGACAACAGCCATATGTGTAATACAGAGCACTGTTAGAAGTCTGGGACATTGTTAAAGTTTTGTTATTCGAGACAATAAGGTTCTTCGTTATTAAAGCCTGGTTATAGCAATTATGATTCTGTCAGACTGGTTTTTCTAATACTTTTAGCACTGCTGATATCGATCATTGATAATATGATGATTATGATTGTGGAGGAGGTGGTAATGGTAATGGTAGTGGTGGTGAGGAGGTGGTAGTGATGAGATGACACCATTATTCAAATAACGATAGTACTGGTTTTCCAGATTCAAACCTCAGCAAGTACAAGTGGAATATGTGGTAGACAAAGATGGTGTAACACCAGAATTTTTCGGCAACTTCCATTTCCCCCTCAATGTTCTCAATTCTCCATTATTCATGAAAGAAAGAGACAGCCAAAGTCTCGCTGTCACGTGGATGTGAAAGGATCACAAGGCAATAGAGGAGCTGAGATGGTGGTGGTGGTGACCCCTGAAGATGAAGAGAAAAGAAGGATAAAGAGTTAAGAACACAGTACTGGGGACAGTTTGAAAACTCACCAAGATTCTCGGAAAAAACTTTTATCTAAACGAAGCTGACATGGCTATAGCAAGAATAAATGCGATAGAGAAAGAAAATTCCATAAAACATAACAAAATCCATGAAATTGACTACATTATGTTTGAAGAACTTCTAAGAATTAACCTGCCTCAATTCAATGTACACTTAGCGTCAAAAAGAATGGGTCGGCCGACAATTTCTAAGTTCCAGAGACATAACGTTGCGCATGCTCGTCTCGTCAAAGCTGTAGTTCACCAGGTAACACATAATTAAACCATTTAAATTTGCTGTATTTCGTTTAAGAGTCTAAAATATGTAATAAAATCGAATTGCGGGTTCATTCTAGATACATCAGGGCCCTTGAAGAGTGAAATAATAATAAAATTGATAAATACAAAATCAACCGGAGCAAATATGAACAGGAAAACCACGTATTATGTCGAACCGATATTAACAGTCACAGTTGTTATGGCATTGGTCTATTGAACAAGTTGGTAGTAGTAGCTCAAGGTTCGAATCTCTCCCAATCTTCTTTTTTTATTACAAATTTGCCATCATATGTGTCTCACAAAGCTATAATTATGTGGCGATATCTCTTAGAATATGCCCAAACTCTAATAAATAATAAACCTCCCTCTCTCTTTCAAGCAATACTGCTATCTGTTAATACAACATTCTGTCTTGTCATTACACTTGAAGTTGGCACAGAAACAATAACTCATTGCCCTGGTTCGCATAGATTATTCTGCATATGCTACTCTCCGACAGTACTTCGATTGGAGAAATGTCATTTTCTCCTACCAGGTAATTGTCTCTAGTTGCATTCTGCGTATGCTACTCTCCGACAGGACTTCGATTGGAGAAATGTCATTTTCTCAGATGAGGTAATTGTCTCCAATAGCAACTATAGTACTGCCCTAGTTTATTGTATGAATGGCCACCGATACGATGAACGCTTCATGAGACGAATTATTAACATGTAGGGTTGCGTGAGGGTTGCGTGTTGAGGGTGGATGTCATACGATGGGGCAGGACTTCTGGAACACATCCACAGGCGATTTACGGCAGAAGTCTATGAACACATTTTGGCAAATGTAATGATCCCTTCTGCCCAAAAACGATATCCAGAAGGAACACTTTTCTTCCAGCAGGATAATCATCCGATACACACCGCCAACCGGATTCAAAGGTAGTTTACGAGGAGGCGTGATGTCGACCCAGTCGACTGGCCTCCAAATTTACCAGATATGAATCCGATTCAAAATTTGTGGGCTGCAGTCAAAAGGATCCTACGCTCTAATTGAGCAGAACAACCACCCATTTGGACACCTGAGTAATTGTGGGACAGAGTTCTAGATACGTGGGAGGAGATGGCCAAGAATTTAGACCTGTTCCATAATCTTGTGGACTCCATGCCGCGCAGAATGAGAGCAGTTGTTGACGCAGGTGGTTTGTGGACGAGATACTAGTCCCCACCACAGGCCTTGTTTTGTTAATATATTAAAAAATTGTTTTTGTTAATTTAATTATTTATTTGTGTTTGACATGCGTCCGGTTTTTTAGGATGTGAAACAAGTATTTTTGTTTATACAGACCAGGTCTCGCCTATTAATAGCCCACAGGTGATGGGCAATAATATTTTTACAAGGCAGGCATAACGAAGTTTGTTAACAAATACATTTCACATTTAAACTAATAAATTAAGTAAAAGTTAGAATAAAAAAAAAATAATAATTTTACCGTACCGGGAGGCGAACTCATAACGCCTCGTACGGACGTCAAACTTCTTACCACTGGGCCACACACTGCTCGTAAGGTTTACTACATTATAGACGGACGACTTTCAATGAAGAGACGCCACAGCAATGCCTTGCAGTGGGTTACGTTTACACGAGTGGACCGCGTGATAGAACTTAGCATTTCTATCGACCAAGAGTCGGCCCATTCTTTTTGCCGCTAAGTGTACAAGAGCTAAAAAATAATGAATACAACACTGAGAATAATATCAGAAGTTCTTCTAGAAAAGGAGCAAAATGGTTTCAGGTTTGGCTGTTCAACATGTTTATTTTACAGTAGATATTGGAAATGAGAAAAGAATTAATCTTGAAAGTCACACTGCATTTGTAGGCTTCGAGTATTTGGAGTAAAATGATGGTTAACAATGAAATAACAAGGATAAACATGCATATAAACTCCAAAATAATAAACATATAAAAGGGAAAAACAGAAGAAATATGTGTTTGGGAAGGTTGTAGGATGTCTCCAATCCCATTTAATATTAATTATTTAAATATTATCCAAAAATGGAAACAGCTAATAATCCAGGAATAAAACAAAATAAAGAAACAAGATTAAACGTTTTATTATATGGTGATGATATGGTTGTACTACAAAAAACCGAAAATTATTTAAATATTTTCTCCATTTTTCAAACCAAGTAGCAAAAAATCATTATTTTAAAATCTCAAAAGCTAAAACTAAAATGAAAGCTTTTCGGGGAAAAATGACAATAAGTAACAAATTTACAATATTGTTGATTGACCTTCGGAACAAGTCTCAAATTTTAAATATCTAGATTGCAAAATTAATACTCATTTTAAAAACTTGAAAGATATAAACATAAAATTATCTTAATTTCAGATCCATAGAAAAACACTAGGACCATTATCTGGAAGTGGGGCATGGATGACAACAATTAAAACTAAAAGCACAGCAAGGTGTTTTCTGAGAAGAACTAAAGGCTGCACAAATTAGAAATTACGAAATACGAAAAAAGTTAGGCCAGTTACACACAATGCCGAGAGATGTGTAATATGATCTGGAGAAAGAACTAAGGAAGAGATTAGTAAAGTGTTTTGTGTGGAGTGTAGCATTGTATGGGGCAGAAACATGAACATTACGACAAAGTGAAGAGAAGCCACTAGAAGCATTTGAAATGTGGATATGGAGAAGGATGGAGCTTGTGAAGGGATAGACAGAATAAGACACGAAGCTGTGTTGAAAAGAGTGGATGAAGAAAGAATGATGCTGAAACTGATCAGAAAGAGGAAAAGGAATTGTCTGGGTCACTGGCTGAGGAGAAACAGCCTACTGAAGGATGCACTGGAAGAAATGATGAACGGGAGAAGAGTTTGGGGCAAAAGATATCAGATGATAGACGACATTAAGATATATGGATCATATGAGGAGACAAAGAGGAAGGCAGAAAATAGAAAAGACTGGAGAATGCTGGGTTTGCAGTGAAAGACCTACCCTTGGACAGAATACTATGAATGAATGAATGTGTAATGTGACATGTGCACCGTGAAATCGAAAGCAGTGTTTTAAATGGAACGTCACACACTACAACGACTTTTCTCGCTCACTCCAAGCGAGGTCAACACATTCCTCACTCTGCTAGCCCAGCGAATTTTCAAGACACATTCAGCCTCTGCCAACAATCACGATCATACACAGAGATCAAGAAAACATTCTTCACCTGTTTCAAATTCATTATTTGGAAAACATTGCAAAATGTTTTCTATTATGTCAGCGGCTCATTGAAATTGTTCAGTGTCATATGACATACGAGACAATAACTACAAAAATACTGAATTAAAAGAAACAATCTGGACACAGATATCAATCGATTTAAACATCAGACATTATATTAGGCTTCTGATTTGCAACATACAATTGGCTATGAATGAAATTATGACTTTATTACTAGAAAATATAATATGATGATTTCATAATTAGATATTACTGTATGCTAGTCAACACGATAATTTATTAAGGATTTAGTATTCTTCATTGTACCCGCGATGCAGGGGTTGAATTACCTGAGTGAATATTGTTCCTGTTCATCAAAATGTGAACATTATCATTCCATACTATTTGCTGCATGCTAATGAATACAATGAGGGAATAACGTTGTTTCTCCAAAAAAGTTATACCAAAGAAGACACAATTTTCTTTTGCTTCACTGGCTTATGCGAAATATATATTGTGGTAAAAATGTAGCTTTAGTTTGCAGCCACAAATACTTTCAGGACAAAAATCTTTTGATACTTGTGTATTCCAATGCACTGTTATAGTCCCCCCCCTACACTTGTTACAAATGGGTAATACTCGATAGGTCCAAGATGCAATACTACAGAAACTGGCCATTTCCCTAGTAATTCGTCCTGGATCTCTCGCATGATATGTTAATAATTTTTTCAAATATTTTATATAATTGGTGTCATGAAAGAAACTCTATCGCCTCCTATACTATGGCCACTTAGTCATAGTTACTAAAGGCCGTGAAAAAAAAGAAAAAAAAAAAAAACAAATGAAAACGCATAGTTCACATTACACATTTCTCACCTCACTCGTCATTTCACATGATACAACTTGGTATAGTGTGTAACCAGCCTCACAGGAATTTCAGATTAATGATAAAATAGATCATTACCATAACTACGTCATGGATAATTAAAAACTACCAAAAGCCATGTGTAATTATTAACAATCAGGAAAGCAAAATGTGGGACAACTGGAGAGATGTAAGGACATGCTGTGATAACAAAACAGGTAGTCTGCCTATACCATGAAATGTAGAAGAAAAAGAAGTGAATAGAGTACCTATGGAGAACTTGATCTTTGTCCACAACATATTCCACTTGATTGTGGGCTCTTGTTTTGCATTGCTCGGCAACACACATGAAGTACACCGTGTTTCAAAATTATGTTAACAATTTCGGAAGATTATCATTAAGTTAATAATACAGTAACTTGGTGCATATAATTTAATAAACTCTCAAAGTTTTTATTGGCACACTATAAACACTCGAACCAGGAGCTCATTGTTAAATGGCACACATGAACACGATAGTCAAATTCTTGCCATACTCTCTCCAACACATCTGCAATTGCAGCAAGTCTTATGGTAAAGGTGACACATAAACTGCATCGTTCATATAATCCCAAAGAAATAAGGCACATGGTGTCAAGTCTGGTGACCTGGGAGGCCAAGGACAACAGACCAGATCTGCAGCGGCAGCAGTATGTCCAATGCAATGATGTGGTAGATGGTCAATTTTAAACATCTACGAAATAATAAAGAAGTCAGGAGATGCATTATTGTTAATGAATTTGTTTTCACAAGCTGCAGAATGCAAAACGATTTATGTTGTGGAGTTGCCATTTCCCAACAATGTCTCCCACGGCACCAGAAATAAACGTTTTCCAAAACTTAAAATTTGAAACTTGATTATTAAATGACTTGTACCATGTGAATTTCTCATGAATACTTACTTAATAAAAATCATATGAAAGTTTTACCATTATTTTGAAACATGGTGTATTTGACAATGGAAGTTTCTGTGTAATTAGTTGAAAATCAAGTTTCATTTTTACATAGCCTGTCCAGTGAATGGGGATTATAAAGAATGGACACTGAGCGAATTTTCCTGTGTTTTGTTTCTCTGTGCGCCAGCGTATAGTTCCACTTTCAAGCGCTAGAGGTTAGTGTAATCGAGCATATGCTAAGATAATAATTGAGAATAGAGTTGAGACACAGGATCCAAACATCGCCTACCTTATTGCATAATCCAGTAACGCTTTGCTTCAAATAAATTCAAGTTAACAGCTTTTCCTTATTTCTCAGTGACAAACTAGTTGTAATAATAATATTTTATATTTCAGATATCATAAATTATATTATAAAATAATATAATACATTATAATATTAAGTATCGAATTCGTTTAATATTTGTATATAATATAATATAGGTATATGGTTTTACTTCTCGTAAGAGTTTTGTTTTTCCATTTTCAGCGCTATCAAATCATTACATATTTTAATTGTTGTTGGGGTCAACGTCTCAACTCTCATTATAAAGGAACTCTACAGTCTAGACATTACAGTTAATGACGGATTTATTATTTTATGGATCCAATTTATTTTATTTGAGTACATAATGTACCTAGATGTATTAATTATATGTGTTATATTTCCGCTGTGTCGACTGCTAGCTGGTGTGATGTCAGCGCCAACTCTAGGGAGAAAGCAGAATCTCACGCTTTAGCTGGCTTGAAGGTCATTGAAATCAGTCCGGCTACATCAAAGGTACAGACGCGAAGTGTCCATTCTTTATAATCCCTATTCGCTGGCCTGTCCATATTATATTCTATGATGAATAAAGATGCCATCATTCTCAACATGTAGCTCTGCAGCACACATACTATACATCACTTGTCAATGTTAAGTAACTTGATTAGGGAAAACATAATTTCCAATGGCACTTCCATCGTTGCAATACTTTTGCCATAATCTATGCTGTATGTCACTGCAGACTTGTACAACATAGTAAGGCACAACATGTTTAAGGCAAGACAACTGAGAATAAGCTGTCACTACAGCACTTAATGTGTCTTTCAAGCTATAAACAATTGGAATATGAAAAAAATCATATTTGTATCATCAATATCCCCTGACACATACACGTAGTCCTTGTTGGCCGTAAGTCCAAATTGCCTGAGAATGACAATTTTTTTTTTTCAGATGAAAAGTAAAGCTGAGATTTCTGAGAGGAATATAGAATAGGGTCTGGGTTCGATCCCCAGCCAGGTCGTGATGGAATATGTAGTGGACAAGCAGAAGTTGCAGATGGTTCTTTCTGGGGTGCTCCCATTTCCCTCTATCATTCCACCTTCTCCTCATTTCATCTATCATTCTCTTGTGGATGAAGGGTTTCCGACGCTGATTGGAAGGCTTGGGGCTTCAGATCCTGGAGCTTATCAGGTACTCGTCTAGGGTTGGAACCTGCTCTGTCAGGGTTGAGGCAGGATGATCCACTTGTCAGCATCGGATTCACGAAGCCACTTGTCGGACTTGGTCAATCATCGCATATATAGGACAAAGCAAGTCTAACTGCGATGTCCAGTCAACCTCTACTGAGCCAGCAGCTGGCTGGTAAGGGTTGAACCTCCATTTGTACATACATTGCTGATGGCAAGTAACTATTGTGGATGATAGGAAACCTGCACCAATAAAGTAGATATTCATATATATGAGGTCTCGCCATCCTCATTGAAAAATCACGACTACTATTTTGTGTTGGTAGTCAACATGTATATTACCTAATAATTTGAGAAAAATTCGTTCCGGCACTGGGAATCGAACCCAGGACCTCTCAGCTCTACGCACTGAGTGCTCTTTCCAACTGAGTCATGCCAGGACACGAACCATGGTGCCGACCGACGACACAATGAGAACAGTTCAACCGGCATGGCTCAGTTGGAGAGAGCGCTCAGTGCGCAGAGCTGAGAGGTCCCGGGTTCGATTCCCAGTGCCGGAACGAATTTTTCTCAAACTATTAGGTAAAGTAATGAAAGTTGAAAACGACCTAAGTACTTCCCCAGGAATCTGAATTTCATGTTCCAATCATTTATAGCTCAGATATGTATACTTACCAACAGCTCTGTATGCTACGTCCTAACACAGGGACTCATACTTCTTTCTTCTCTTTTCTTAGTTCCCAATTCTTAACCTCAATGGACACTTGAGAGCAACAATAACAGAAGAAAAACAGAATGCTATTTTGCTGCAGTGATCCTGAAAAATAAATAAAAATTTAAGGTGTCTATTAGATAAATAAGACACATACTGCTCGACTGTGAGGAGGCTCCAGATATTTGGAACCTTTCCATTGGATAGTACGGAAGATCCTTACATGGAGATGAAAGTCCTGGAGCTTGGTAAAAACCCAGAACTGGAACCTCTATGAAAGGTAACAGGGTAGCACAATAAGCCTTGAGGCTGACATGAGAGAGTCAATAAGCTCTTAAATAACCACCACCATAACTGTCTTGTTGACGGCTAACATGGTACTCTTAGCTTGCTATTAAACACAACATTGTCATTATACATATAGTAGGATCGTTTTTTAGATCCACAGTTAAAGACAGAGGCTACCGCACGCTGAGTGGTTGCCTTTTGAAGTAAGACGGTCCCCTCAACCTTTTCTGTCCACTCGGGGATGGGGTAATCTCTGTTTCCGCTTTCTGAGGCAAACATAAATGTTGCCAATTCTCCCCTGAATGCTAACTGCAGTCTTTCTTAATATGTTCAAACAATTCACAAGTGTTTCTGTTCGCTGTTTGAAAGTCTTCTGTAATTTTATTATTATTATTATTATTATTATCATTATTATTATTATTTCGTGGAGTGTATTGTAAATTACTTAGCTTTTTTACAACCCCAAGATTGCAATGATATTTGAACAGCAATTTTAAAGACATAATTAACTTTATTAGGACAATAATATAACCCTCCCCAACCCCATACCCATCAAGGGAGTTATGTTGCATGAAATGAAATCAGCCATGCAGTAAGAAACATGCAATGGAGGAGCTCGCAGCCTCATATGGACACGTTGTGTTACAACTTCTTCCGTACCACTGTGTTCTAAATCCTTTGTAAATGTTAAATGTTATGTTTTATTTAATGACGCTCGGAACTGCCAAGGTTATATCAGTGTCGCTGGTGTGCCGGAATTTTATCCCGCAGGAGTTCTTTTACATGCCAATAAATCTACTAACATGAGCCTGTCGCATTTAAGCATATAAACGCCATCGACGTAGCCCGGGATCGAACCCGCAACCTCAGGCATAGAATGCCAGCACTATACCAACTGCGCCAACCAGGTCGACCTTTGGAAATGATCTGGCATGAACTGAAGTCTAATGTTAGGAAAAACAATATTACCCCGACTTGAGTCTAGTGCGCCAACTACTGCGTGATGGAGCTGCAACAATCGGTCCTCATAATTGGTCCTCCTGTGCTTAATATGCAATTAAAACGGACCAGAGAGAGTGACGACGAATAGAGGTCAGAGAAGCAAAATGTTGTCATATTTTATTACATAACATTTCAGATTTCGCTGCGGATTTAGACACGAAACACAAATTGATAATATTCTTTCGGTGTTGGTGTTATTATTATTATTATTATTATTATTATTATTATTATTATTATTGATATAGGCTAAGTATGAAAATATATTAGTTTGAAGAAGTTGACCGTACAATGGTTCTATAACGGATCTTTATACCACAGTAACTCAAAATTAACCATTCATTAATTCGTGATTGATTGAATGAAAGTACAATTTGTTGTACAGAAATAAATATACGATTGTTTCATACAATGTGGCGAAGTCAATGTAAAATGTGACAACTGCGTGCCTAGAAATTTCCGCACGCGTCCCTTAATGACCGGGGGTGGACTGTGTGGCCAAGTTCTTCTAGCAACAAAAGAGACCGACTGAGGATCCTTTGAAAAATCCTACTATACACCACTGCTAACGCTGTACATGCATTTCAATAAATTCACTTGCGATGAGAAGTGTGAGTGAGTCAATTCAAACACTTGCAGTGCCTTTGAAAGGAATTTCTAGGAATCATATTTTAATGGATATGAATGGTGTGTTGTAAGTAAGGTATGCACATGTTCTCACTATCTCATCAAAAAATTCCAACATCTTCATTTGACATAAGAAGCTGCTACTGTACAGCTGTCATCACCCATTGCAGAGCACTTGGCAACCTCAGTAATCCTAATCCCAACGCACTATGAAATGTGCATACATACACCCAGTTGGTAAGCTAAGACGGCCAAGCCACAATCCAGTTTTGTATCTCCACAGTTCTGAAACAGGCTTTTGTTTCTGCTAACATATTTAAAAAAACTTTTCCAATGTGCCACTTCAGCACACTGCACAAAAGTACAGAAAAATCTCCGTATCATCATTTCAAACTGTATTATGTCCAAGAACCAATTTTCTTCACAGGAAAAATGAAGAATTGAATTACCCGTAAACCAGACTAGTTTAAAAACATCATGTTACAACGCTTCAGATGTGTGTATAGGAACTTAAAAAAATTAAATCATTTCCTATTTATAGTTAACAATTTTATTTTTTTAATTGGGTTATTTTACAACGCTTTTTCAACATCTAGGTTATTTACCGTCTGAATGAAGGTGATAATGCTGATGAAATGAGTCCGGGTCCAGCACCGAAAGTTACACAGCATTTGCTCGTATTGGGTTGAGGGAAAACCCCGGAAAAAACCTCAACCAGGTAACTTGCCCCGACCGGGATTCGAACCTGGGCCACCTGGTTTCGCGGCCAGACGCGCTGACCATTACTCCATTAACAAAATTAAAGGGAATGTTTTGGACATAATTACATTACGATCCATATATGATATAGGTAATTGCGTCATCAGAAACCTATAATAAGACAACTACATAAAATAATGGATCATTATCATCACAATTAAATAGTAATATTACGTATTAATATCAAATGATAATTTAAAATTTTAAAATTTTGTTATACAGAATGTTCATAAAATATTTTCTACTGTCAAAAGCCTAGGTTCATGAAATTTCAACCTTCTTCAAATTATTCCAAAAGGAAATAACATTTCAATGGATACCTAGTCATTGTGGCATACCTGAAAACGAGGAAGTCGATAATATTGCGAAACAGGCAACATATTTGCAATCAAGACCTCTTCAAGTGATATCTCTATCCAGTGCCTTTGCTTCAGTAACGTCTCATTTCATAAGCTTATGGATCAACAATTGGCTCTCTTCTGACAAAGAAAAAATTTCACAGTCCGTTCAAAAGAAACCAAATGACCTGAAAATGTACAAAAACTTGCCCAGACATATATATTATTATAATGTACCGAAGTACATATGATATTTCCATGCAGATATTCTGCGTTATCATACGATAAAAGAGTAATGGAACGGAGAAAAATTCTCTCCGGCGCCGGGATTTGAACCCGGGTTTTCAGCTCTACGTGCTGACGCTTTATCCACTAAGCCACGTAGAGCTGAAAACCCGGGTTCAAATCCCGGCGCCGGAAAGAATTTTTCTCCATTCCATTACTCTTTCATTGTATGATAATGCAGAATATCTGCATGGAAATATCATATGTACTTCAGTACATTATAATAATATATATGATATGCGTAAATCACTTCGTGATTTAAGACGGTGCTTATTCCGTCGGATCCCGGCCAACTAGTCACTCATTACGAGTGCACCTCAGCACATGTGTGGATGTCGGTCCTAGGTTCATAGACATCTATGACGTAGTGCAGAGGGCGGCCACTAGAGGGAACCCAAGAGTTGGAACTTAATACTGAGACGATTCTTCCGACGCCGGGGTGGAATTCGGTGTGGCTTAGTGGATAAAGCGTCAGCACGTAGAGCTGAAAACCCAGGTTCAAATCCCGGCGCCGGAGAGAATTTTTCTAAGTTCCATTACTCTTTCATCGTATTGCCAAGACATGTTCAAACATTTTAACAAGAGCCAGAACAGGTCACATTGTCACACAATTGTTGTTGTTGTTGTTTTCTAATGCCAGGCGTTTGACAATAAAGTCATTTGACCTCTTGCACTCCAATATTTTTCAAAGATATTATCATGGTCAGCCACTGAAGCACAGATTTTGAGGTTGTGAAAATGGCAAGTTGTAGCCGATTTAAGTGAACACCATATTTTAACGTTTTGGTGGCTACTTCATTCACACACAACCCCCAGAATGTCTGGAGGACCACACCTGCTGTTGGTCGACGGGTCCATTGGACCTAGCTGGGAGATCTTGTTGATCACCAGCTTTCCCTCCTTAAGCCACTGGAGGACGATTTGTGCCACAGCAGGTCAGCACTAGGAACAGAAAAGTAGAAAGAGGAGGAAGGAAAGGGAAATGAACCCCTAGGCCTCGAATGTTCTGATGCCGTCGGGGTCGAAGAAAGTAAAAGTTCAGTCAGAGGACTGGATAGGAAAGGGTAAAGAGGGAATTAGGTATTGGATAGAGGAAAATTATACCAAATTCAGTCATTAACTCATCAAGCTGACCAGTGCTAATTGATGAGTAGCCCCTCTCTTTAGTTCAGCTTGTAAAATTACGCTTACTAACAGCTGCACCACGGGAAGGTAGGGATGGGACATTGGGTATTAGTCCAGGTTGGTTCCTTAAAACCTTCAATGGGAAGGATTAATGGCTCTCCCCCCTGTATCCGACAGATACCCGTTTGCAGCCTGTCACACAATTGTACCTACACCGATTTCACATTTCTGATAATCCTACTTGTTTGTGGTGTAATAATCATGATGAAGATCTGGAACACATTCTTCTATACTGTCCATCCATAAACCACAAAAGAAGTAAATTAAAATCATCAGTACCGGTTGCAGAAGACACAGCCCTGCAGTATATATTGACTACACCCCACCTCTGGCTACTAGCAACAGGCATCTATAATGAACACCGATCAAAATACCCCTCATTTTTCATGAAAAACATTCCATTACCCTTTCATCGTATGATGACGCAGAATATCTGCATGGAAATATCATATGTACTTCGGTACATTACAATAATATATATGATAAGTGTAAATCACTTCGTGATTTAAGACGGCACTTATTCCATCGGATCCCGGCCAACTAGTCACTCATAACGAGTGCACCTCAGCACATGTGTGGACTTCAGTCCTACGTTCATAGACACCTATGACATAGTGCAGAGGGAAGCCACTAGAGGGAACCCAAGAGTTGGAACTTAATCTGAGACGATTCTGCCCAGCGCCGGGATGGGTATCCAGTGTGGCTTGGTGGATAAAGCATCAGCACGTAGAGCTGAAAACCCGGGTTCAAATCCCGGCGCCGGAGAGAATTTTTCTCCGTTCCATTACTCTTTCATCGTAAGAACTGAAGACTACAGTGGACTATAGTGGACTTTATGTTGTCAGCAAACAGCTGCATACATTGATTCTTCCTCTGGCCAGTCAGTCACAACCCTCATCCTCACAGCCTGTAACCACACTTTTTGAATTCATGATATTAATATAGAAATTTGAGTCAATTATGCTCCTTCATTCATTCACAAATTGTTTACTTAATAGATCATTCACATCAGTCTTCTTTGCTCTGTGGTACCATAATTAGTGAGGCTTCAGGAACAAGACACATTGCTTTCCTTTTTGTAAGAATGGTTATGAATTTCTTTCATGGGTTATCACACCAATAGGTTGGCTCTATTTTTACCCTGTTACAGTTTCATATTTGATAGACTTTTGAACATAATTCGTTTTATTTCACTGATGCCATCAATCATTCTTAGAATATTCACTCAGTGTTTTGTAGTTCCTCATATTCCATTTTTTACTGAAAATTTGAAAACAATACATTCATAAATATTATGGTAATCTTTAGGTGTCAGCATTTCAAATTTTTTCGAAGGTGTTTTTCCAACTCAATACAATTGATCATGGACATAATACAATTTGATACACTTTACAGGACCGAATATGATTTCAAACAACATTCACTTGTTTTCACGCATTACAAATATGATTTAAAACGAAAAGCCTTCACAGCATTAAATATTGATTAAGAAACTACACGAAAATGTATGAAACTCAATTTTGTTCGCAGTGGACTTCATACAGCTTGAAATGATGCTCCTCATATTTACTGTCGCATTCCCGAAGGGAAACTTGATGAAAACCTTTTGCTCTTTTGTAGTTTTTGTGACTACACTCGTCTGGCATAATGCACAATATAATGAATAGGTATTGCATCATTATTAATACTGAAACATTTCACCTTACTTCTCAGCCGCCCCAGTAGACTAGTTGTTTCCAACTATGGAGGTCCCCTGTCCATAACTACTAATATTAATTTATCCCAAGAAAGTCCAATATCTACAGCCTGCTCAGTACCCTTCCTTGGAATGAGCTCTAACATCTCTTTTCTCATCTGGGAATTCATATCAAAACCTCTGATGAATACTGCTCTTGGTGTACCATTCTCTCCACGAAGGAATACATGTACAAGATGCGGATCTCTCTCTGAACACTGTCTCTGTATCTGTAACTTGCAAGAGCCACTGCGATCTGTGCCCAGCATTGACAATGATGCCCTTTGCCCAAAATGCTGCTGTAGATAATTGTATCAGAGGGTTACAGAAGTAAATAAGCGCGCACACGCGCGCACGCGAGCACGCACACACACGCACGCACACACACACACAGATATATAAAATAAGAAACAGTATATTCCTCGTCCAACCATTCATTCCAGTCCACAATTAATAGACTAATGATTATGCTACCTTTGCACGGTCAAAATACCGCAGCCCTTCAAAACCAATCAGTGGGCAGGTCATATTTCATATTAAATACAAGAAAAGATGTTTTTGATAAAATATATATAATTTGAACTGGTAATGGAAATTACGGAAAAACGGCTGAACGGATTTTAATAAATGACTCCTCATTTTGAAGCTTGGAACTCAAAGTTTTTCAGAAAAATAGTAGTTTTCAGTGAAATGTCTATTTTTCAATATAATTTTCCTATTTTCCAAAATCCATCTGTCGTCAATTTTGAGAACTAGCTAATTGCATTTCAGAATAAAGCAAAACACACACTACAGTAAACAATATTACACGAAGGCCATGATCTGCAAGAATGCTGACATATTTAGAGCTCAAATTAAATTGGTTATTAAAATCATAACTTACTAAAAATAATTTACAGGTTCGATTCTGTGGTGTGTAATTTTCTGGGTACAGCTGTGTATGGGATATTAAAAACTACAAAACTTGAGGTGGTTTGATGACATTATTACCATTAGAAATGAAATATTATTGTAGTTAATGCCATGATGTGACTATTTTTCATTAATTATACATATTAATGCTATATTGATGATATCAAAGTGAAACGTTTTGGGATTATATAAATAGATGTACCTAATGCAAGAACTTCAAATAGAACCCATTATGCAGTTCATCAGCAAATATCAACTTCAGTGGAAGGGTCATCTCGAACGAATGAATCGATGCAGAATTCCAAAAGCACTGCTTCATTACCATCCATATGGCAAAAGATCTCTAGGCCGTCCAAAGAAGAGATGGACTGAAAATTCTAGTTTGAGACCGTAACAGGCCACTTGGCCTAATACTTGTTAGGAAGATGATGATGATGATGATGATAAATAGATGTAGAGAATAACTTAAATTAGATTTTGATTTCTGTATTTTACTGAGTGGCAGCTATATAGTATATAAAGTACATGTTACTGAAAGCTATAAAACGTACGTAAGATAATAATATTATTAAAAATCAAATATTTTTATAGTTATGAATCAAGTGGGGTTGTGTCTTCTTCATATATTTTATGGCAGTGTGGTGTAGATATTTATATGCGTGGTTCTCTTCAGTATTGGCTCGAGAGAGATTATCTTTCATTATTATGGAAGCAAATAACTTTCTGAATGTCTGGTGTTCTTCATTGAAAATAAATCTGAAAAATGTTTATTTGAACTTCTTATGGGCTCAGTTTGCAGCATTTGCTGCACAAGCCACTAGTATGTGTATATATATATATATATATATATATATATATATATATATATATATATATATATATATATATTATGATGAACCCAATAAATTATAATCATAAATTTATCATAAAGCACAACAGAGCTGTTACGAAAAACAGAAAAATAGAAATTTGTTTTGTTTGTTCTGATTTTTACGTGTTTCATTAGTAAATAAATGTTCCTTATAATAGAAACAAGCAACTTACCTTCGAAGAATCTCGTCAAAAAATGGTTTCCAATTTCCATTCCAGCAAAGAAATAGAAGTTCGAAAGAGCAGACATCATGAAAAGAGGTGTAGCTATAAAGGCATGAAACCGTCTGATGTTCTGCGGTGTTGACAACAAAGATTTCTGCAAGAGATAAGAGAATGCTCTGGTTGAAATATAACCTTTGGATGACAGTCTTCCATTGCAGTTCAAATGACGCATGTTTAAAAATACCCCAATTGCCGACTTCCGTCCATATTACAATATGAGTTAACACAGAGCAGACAACATTCAACTTTAACTCTCCTCATGAATTGTCCTGCTTAATTTGTTTTATACCTGCTGTGTTCATATGCTACTTTTCACATTTTAGAAAAAGTACTTTTACTATAAAGCATATACAGTAGAACCCCGATTATCCGACACCCTATTAACCGATTGACGGATTATCCGACTGTCTTTCGCTCACTCTCCTTTTATTTTTATTTTTTTTTGCTACAGAAACATATGAACTACTGCTGTACGTTATATTAGTACGTATTTTATTTTTTTCTAGAGAGTGATATTACAACCATTTACTCTCCAGTTTGTCTACTGTTCGAGTTGTCGTACTGTACTACGTCTACATAACATGTATTCCATGAATGTCAAAAGAAAATTTTTGTGATAAGTATCGAAAAATGCATATAATTCAGTGATTTGGGGAAAGAGAAACTGTGGCTCATCTCGCATCAGAATACGAGACTGATGTTACAACCGTGCGCGATTTAATAAAAATTAAACATAAAGTGTATAGAGTATATAAATCTACAACATGAGACCTCTACTATTTCTATCTTTCCGCTTTCAGCCATTACAAGGAGTTTCCTTGCCCCTTAAAAACACGTCCTTGACAACCGAACTTAAATTAGTGAACTTCTGATCCACTACCTAGCATGTTAAAAACAAGAGTACGGAGGAAATTACGAAACTTCATGAATTATTCACTTTATTTACGAAAATATTTTATGGTACAGATTATCCGATTTTATTGATTGACCGTTCAGTCCACCCCCTTCATTACCATGGATAATAGAGGTTCTACTGTATTAAGTAATTTTCTGAATATGTTAATTCTCAGGAATGTTTTTCATCTCATCTTCAGCCTTCTTTGGCTAGATTGCCTGCTAATTGTTTTCAAAAATGTTGGTATGTGATAGTATCCATGAATGATGACCACCACCACCACCACCACTTCAATTTTCTGTTGATGGACTTTTGTCAGGGTACAACATTCGAAACATAGATGTCCATGACTTCATACAATTTCAGTTTTGTTTCGGGATAAGTATATTTAAGCATTCTTTTAATAAATCTACAAATTTGACTATAAACGTAAAAAAATCAATACCAAGTTCTCCCATTATGGGATCCGAAACGCACTTACAATGGTGGGATGTTAAAGCTCTCTCTTCAAGAGGAAATCAGCACTGATCAATCTCAGTCCCATGTGCTGGACCACCTTTCTTCCGGCTTGTAGAGTAACAACCTAACTACGATGCTTCTGACTATAAATGTATTTATCCAAAATAGATAATATAAAGTATACTGCAAGGATCATTTATTGATATATTCACAGTCCAAAATAATTAAAATGACGCTATTACTTTTCATTCAATAATTGTAGGATTCTAAAAAAACTGACGGACACAGTTGTCAATAAAATATGGCTTAAATCCCTAATTGTGGCAAGAAACAACCCAGGCTTTCATCTCACCATAACTTCCGAAAAAGTTCTGAGGATCAATCTGTTTCGTGAGAGTGAGTGTCACTGACTGACGTGTGTTAATGGGTGTCAGTTGATTGATGCTACATAACTCAACAATTCTCATAATATATCACTGCACTGCCTCACCTCACACAGCTGGTAGCGACGTGTTGAGCCTATGGCTTTGCAAATGATCTCAATACTGACGCCGGCGTAATTAAGGGCCGACCATATCAGCACGAACAGAAACACTTTGTGCCAAGCGTACACGAAGCTGAAACAGACGAGGGAAGCCAGCAATCTGCGTGCCAGACTGGGGCTAGCACCAAGAACGGGAACGTACATGTACCTGAAATACAAACACCACACGAAAACTCAACCTGATAAAGTTAATATGACATTGAAGGTACCTTCAGCAAAGGTATCAATCCATTCACATCATGCATTAAATGCCAGGACAAGCGTGCTTGAATACAATTCTCACAGGCCTACATGGTCACTGCATATTTCTGTAATTCTCTCTCGGCTTCATTTCCTCTTACCAAACGAGGTTTTACTCCACTGCACAGTGGATGAAAGCTTCTCAATCGAATAACAGGCATTTCCCATATTTATTCTGTGTTTAATTTCCTCCCAAGTGTCATTTATATTTGTTACTGTTGCTCCAAGATATTTGAATTTTTCAACCTCTTCAAAGGACAAATTTCCAATTTTTATACTTCCATTCAGTACTATATTCTGGTCACGAGACATAATCATATACTTTGTCTTTTCGGGATTTACTTCCAAACCTATCTCCTTACTTGCTTCAAGTAAAATCCCCGTGTTTTCCCTAATAGTTTGTGAATTTCCTCCTAACATATTCACGTCATCTGCATAGACAAGCAGCTGATGTAACCCGTTCAATTCCAAACCCTCTCTGTTATCCTGGACTTTGCTAACGGCATACTCTAGAGCAAAGTTAGAAAGTAAAGGTGATAGTGCATCTCCTTGCTTTAGCCCGCAGTGAATTGGAAACGCATCTGATAGAAACTGACCTATACGGACTCTGCTGTACATTTCACTGAAACACATTTTAATTAACTGAACTAGTTTCTTGGAATTACCAAATTCAATTACAATATTATATAAAACTTTTGTCTTAATGAAGTCATATGCCTTTTTGAAATCTATTCTCAGTTCTTCCTTGCTCATACTAAGTGTAAGGGAGGGGAGGGGAAATAATGTCCTAGAGATTCAAGAAAAAAGGATTGTACAGGTATAAGCAAATCTTTACACAGCAATCTTATTCTGCTTAAATGAACAGATGATGTGAAGGCAACATACTTGCGCAGGAAGAAGTAAAGTCCCTGGTCGAAGTGTCTCCACATGTCAGAGTAGAGGTGGATGCGGCTGATGCACTTGGGGTGGGCGGGGGCCTTGATCTGTTCTGCTCGTGCGACAGTACAGCTCAGCCCGTAAGTGACGACATACTTCAGTTGAAACATGATCCCCATGCTGAAGCCCATCCCGTAGTGCGCCCACACTCCAAGAATTCTAACATGCTAGAATACACAACAAAACATCTGAATTATTTCCAAGATGTGTGTTACGAAAAAAAGAAGGTGTATGCAAACTTTCAAGGGATTTACCATTCTTAACTCTATTTCAGACATTTAGCATAACATACATTTACAGGCTTACACATATAGTTGCAATAAAACCATTCATACCAAGGAAAACATGAAGCATAGCTGACGTCACTCTTATTTAACAGATGATCTTGCAGCCTGAAGTAATTTTGTATTTTTTTTATTCTCCAAGATGTTATTATCGAATGCCGGGCTTTGGCAAGGAAGCCATTAGCGCTCTTGCTCTCTGTGGTGGATCCAACAGGTAGAACTTCACAGGTCTGTAGATGTTCTGCAGTCATTCCTTCTTCTTTATGGCATAGAGAACAATTTGGATTCATGTAAATTCCTATTTTATGCAAGATAAATTCTTTGCATGTCTGACTGAAGATGATAAGATGATAACCTATTACATTCATACAGTCCTCTCTGTAGATTGAAAACTCAAAAAAGTTTCATATCCATTGTTCAAGAATTAAAACAGGAAATCAATATCCCGAATTTAAAAGAAAACTTACAAATTAAATCAAACCCTTTAACTCTATTACATATAGAATATAATCTAAATTTAACAGAAGAAATACTGAAATCAGAAGTAAATACTGAAATACTGAAACAATTGTCTTTAGAGACAATTAATATTAGGTACCCTCCACAAAACTGGCTTCATTTATACACCGACGGATCCTTGATCTCCAGAGAAAAGGTGCCGGTGCAGGTGTTACGTGCTGTCTCTTCTCACTTTATAGATCTCTTGGATATGGAACAACAAGTTTTGATGGAGAAATCATTGCAATAAGTGAAAGTCTCAGGAATCTTCTATGCCACATCAATAAATTTAAGAATGCAGTTATATTTTCAGACTCCAAATCAGCTATTCTATCAATCGTCTCTAAACACACACCTTCATCTCAAACAGCAGAAATAACTAAAATGCTCTCTCAATTAATATCACTCAATAAAAGAATTGTATTCCAATGGATACCATCCCATTGTGGAATCCTGGGAAATGAGAATGCAGATGCTTTAGCAAAGAAGGGCAGCACTGCTACTTACAGACCTGTTACTAAATCTACGTATTACTCTGTGAAAAGATTTATTAAATCTACATACTTAGACTTCGGCGGCCGGGTAGCTCAGTTGGTAGAGCAGCTGGCTACGGACTGGAAGGTCCGGGGTTCGATCCCAGGTGGTGACAGGATTTTTTCTCGTTGCCAAACTTTCAGAACGGTCCCGAGGTTCACTCAGCCTCCTATAAAATTGAGTACCGGGTCTTTCCCGGGGGTAAAAGGCGGTCAGAGCCTGGTGCTGACCACACCACCTCATTCTAGTGCCGAGGTCATGGAAAGCATGGGGCTCTACCTCCATGCCCCCCCAAGTGCCTTCATGGCATGTTACGGGGATACCTTTACCTTTACCTTTTACTTAGACTTCAACAAACAAAATTTGATAACACAATCTCAAGGGAAAAAATGGAACTCTCTGCATCAAAATCCACAGTTAATTCCCGATTTACCACGAAAATCGTCTGTAGCTGCATTTAGATTGGCAACAGGCCATGATTGTTTGGCCAAACACCTGCATAGAATTGGAATATATCAGTCCCCTAACTGCCCATTGTGCAACTCAAACCAAGAAATGGATTCGGAACACCTCAAAATCTGTGCTTCAGTGGCTGGCCGTGATAATATCTTTGAAAAATATTGGAGTGCAAGAGGTCAAATGACTTTATTGTCAAACGCCTGGCATTAGAAACCAACCAACATTCCTGTCGAAGGGCACAGAGGGTACACGCAATAAACTTAGAGGATTGATTTACTACATAACTGGCCACATAATACAATAAACATGTCAATCCACGCAGCAGGGGTGGTATTCACCAACTCGGGCACCAATTCTTCTATCTCCCCCAACTTGAAAGAAATTGTGAGACAAGGAAAAACACTATTCTTCACTAGCAATTTCAAGGTATTTTAGTATAATGATGCATGTAATTTCTGAAAAAAATACACGTAGTTTGTAATACTACTGCATGTCTGTGAACTTACAGCTACGCATGGTAATTAATGTAGTTGTGGACATATTGTCGATGTTATGTATGTACACAATATAAATACGGAGGCATATTAAATTTATATCTATATTAATCTAACGATAAATTAATTTCATTTGATGATCCGTGAATTTTTTCTCGAGTTGAAAGGGATCCGCGATAAAAAAAGTTTGAGAACCAACTGGTCCAGGAGAAATAACAGACTGCCGGCATGCCCAACCCACAATTCTGTTCTTAGAGATGAGTTTTGGAATGACTGTAGATCTCCATGCTTATAGCAAACACTTCTTCAAGTTGTCCTTTGCAGCCTGTTTGATTACATACTTCGGAAATCCGAAACAAGGTTCCAGGCCAGTAGATTGGCTGTACTGTACTTTATTAGTTCTGAAAATGGTTGCCGGGATAATTCTACATTCTTTGTCCTGATTTTTACTTCATGCAGACTCCATGAACCCAGAGCAGTCTGGCTATCAGAACAAATGTAGATATTCATGCCTCTACATTATCTGCATGCTGAGAGGCATAAACCTCTAGCCGTCAGTCTTACAGCAGTGTTTAACCCTCATTTTATCTTCAAATGAAATTTAAAAAAAAGTGAAAAAATTGCTTTTGAAATGTCATTCCTGTACACACCTTCAGGTCCATCTGCAGGGCACCGACATAGATGAAATGCAGGAACAGTTCCAGGAAGCACATCCACCACACGTATCGAAGGATGTTCAATAGAAAAATCTTCATGCGCTGCACAGTCCAAGGAGCATACGGCTTCAGAATCTGGATTAAATAAAACACAATATTTTAATCATAACATAACCTCTCTCACAGGCAGACAAGTATTACTGCTCAACTACCAGTTCCATATTAAATCATCATATTTATCTCATTGTAAGTCATCTTATCTTTCCTGGTTCACTTTAAAAAAAATTACTCCTTGGCTTACTTATTGGTTTCATTCATGCCAAGTCGGTAAAACAAGTGACTAACACTGCTGTTATTTTAGCTACAAAGGTTGGATAAAAAGTAATGGCAACTGTTCGATATTTCTGACATGGCTTTATTCACAGGGGTACAATATTTACGTACTTTCAATATAGTATCCCCCTTATTTATTACCTTTTTCCAAATGTTTGGAAGGCGTCATACACCATCAGCGCATCCATCTTTGTTGATGTTCTGTATTGACCGCCCTAAGGCACGGATAAGTTCATCTCTGGTATTGTACCGGGTCCCTCGCAGTGGTTCTTTCACTTTGGTGAAAAGATCATAATCGCACGGATCATATCGGGTGAGTACGGTGGATGTTCCAGAATATCCCATTGCCAGCAGCGCAAGAGGTCGACTCCTTGCATTGTCATAAAGAATGATGGGATTCTGTACCACTAAGTATTGTCATTGTCTCCTGAGTGCTGGACGAAGGTGGTGCTGCAGGAACCTGCAGTAGTAGTCCGCATTTACCATCTGGCTTGGAGGTACAGCGTGGTGCAGTATTACCCCATCAATGTCATACGCCACAATGAACATCTCCTTCACAGCACTTTGTGTAGGGCGCACTTTCTTTGGACGAGGAGAACCGGGGTGCTTCCATTCATTTGATTGGCGTTTCAAGTTTGGTTCATACGAGCGAGTCCAAGTTTCGTCCATAGCGACGATTCGTACCGGTCCAACAAGGCCTTCCTGGAACGCTTTAACCCATCACGCCACTGTGCGATATGGCAACGCTGCATCGCCACATGCTTCATGCAGTCCCTGAAAACATTCTTGTGCACTACGACCTCGTGCCATTTCAATTTTGATCCAGGAACGTTGCTCTAGTTTTGTAAACGTGGTCTTAGGGCGCTCGCACTATCCCTGTGAAAGTAAACGTTCTACACACTGCAGTAGATTGACAGAGTACTATCACTGCTGGCTGTAGTAACTCATCTAACAGTCCTTGTTCATGTCCACAGAGCTGGCAGCTCTCGAACGCACCATTGTCATGTGACAGCAGTGTTGCCATAACTTTTTATCCAACCCTTGTATTATTATTAATTGTAATTATTGTGTAATTAAGTTACCACTGCCACAGGAGTGTTTGCTCACTTGCAGTGTAAATAAATAAATAAATACATAATAACTTTACAAGCTTCAATATCTAGATCATAATTGCGTGTATAGAATCTTCGGATATATCAATAGGATGTGCACTATTGTGATTCTGTTTCTATTGTCATAACATGTTACATTATATGGCAGGATGATTAAGGCAATGATGAATCGTGGTATGTAAATTTTCTATTTGGCATTGTGAGAGGGAAACCATAAAAACTTCAATTAGATTGGCCAACCATAGAGTTTGAACCCACGACCTCCCGAATGTGAATCTAGTGTGTTACCACCGAGTCACTTGCTAGTATTATTAATTTTATCTTCGTCTTTGTTATCATCCAGTATGTTCAATAACTTACCCCAGCCTCGAACTCTTCAAAGAGCACTAGTGGTCCAAGGAACAACATGGGAAGATAGAAGCAGTAACCAAGCAGCAGTACCAACTCCGCAACACTAACGCTGACTTTGTTAGACATCAGTCTGTCCAGACAGAAGCTCTGACTGCGCATGTATATCCAAGCTGACGAGATCGTCAGCATGTAGTGTTGGTCGTAGAATAAGGACATCCAGTTCTGCAGAGTAAACAAATGTATGACTACCAGACCGTAAGATAGGAGTTCCCAACACAAGCCCTATCCCGTGCACATGTTTTTTGTTAAGTATTGATGCAGAGAGTTTATTAACAGCCCTGTAGCCTTAATCAGTTTCATTAGTTTATTCTCAATCACTTTCAGTGGTACTCACTGTTCGAGAATGATGGCACCAAACAATAAAATGAGGCTTAGTGAAATCACATTATGTATAAAGATGCAACAAAACCAATGTGAAATACAAACATTCCATGACGATTAATCCAACAATTACACACATCATATTCCAGAAGATTTAAATTAGGTTACATGAGGAGTAGTGTTTACTTCTTCTGTTGTATTTGGTTTGTGTTAGTGTAGGGCAGAGTGAGGTTGAGTTGAGCAGATTAGCTTTGATGACTGGATGCACTTGGAATGAATCTTCTAATATAATCACCAAGACTAACTCAGCCTCTCTCTGCTAACCTCACTATGTCAAGAGTTCATTTCTGAGATTCGGGCTTGTGTAAGACGGACTGCACTAACAACGTACATTTAACACATAAAATCCACAAAATACGACAAAATTCCGAAAGAAACACATTGAAGGGTATACGAGAAAAATGAACAATGTCACATTTCCATTAAAGGTGAGATAGTGATCTATATCAGTATATTACTGCAAAATTTATTGGTGTTTCTACTTGAAATGAAGGGAATGATGAGTGTACCCGTGGTTTCAATTTTCCTTTACCACTTTTGGTAAAAATAACACTAAAGTTCGTAGTAATACAGTGAATTAGATAATGACATCACCCTTAACACCATTGTGACATTGTTCGTTTTTCCCATGTACTCTTCATTTACTATTAGCATTACAAACGATCTGTAGTGGGATAAGATGGTGCGTAGGCACAGCAGCAAGCTTCAGTCAGACCAATAGGAAGGCCAAGATACTCATGCGGCAGTAATTCTTATATATCCCGCAGTAGGTAGTGAGTTGGGTTGCGTTCAAAGGCAACTCAGTGCGAAAAGCTACAAGTTAGTCACATGAATTGATTGGGTTTCAGCAAGAGGATATTCAATTCTGCCTTACAAAAAAATCGTTACAATTGTTTCACCAGGATCATTTTTACATTCACTAAACTGGTAAATTCTTTATGCTCGACCATGCCGAAATGTAGTAATTATACACCTGGTAGCAGCCCTTTAATGCATGTCATTAAAGTACACCTATTTATTAAAGTACAGGTTTTCGATTATTCTCGGATATGCAATCCAAAGACAACGAGGGAAACGTCACGGAGGCTGGAAATCCAATACTGTCGCAGAAGGTTATGTTCTGTTACTATAATAATTAGCGTTAATTGTAAATAATATTCAAATAAATTCAATTTGTCATCTCGTTTTTCAATTCTAAATCAATTTCCAGGTTATATCAAAATTAGTTCATGTTATTCTCTAGATTGGCGGCCGGGTAGCTCAGTTGGTAGAGCAGCTGGCTACAGACTGGAAGGTCCGGGGTTCGATCCCAGGTGGTAACAGGATTTTTCTCGTTGCCAAACTTTCAGAACGCCCCAAGGTTCACTCAGCCTTCTATAAAATTGAGTACCGAGTCTTTCCCGGAGGTAAAAGGCGGTCAGAGCGTGGTGCCGACCACACCACCTCATTCTAGTGCCGAGGTCATGGAAAGCATGGGGCTCTACCTCCATGCCCCCCCAAGTGCCTTCATGGCATGTTACGGGGATACCTTTACCTTTTACCTTTTTATTCTCTAGATTACATCAAGGTCAATGACATTATTGTTCCTCGGAAAAAATCAATACTTTCGCGTCTGCGCACATCTCACAATTTACGAGCTATGCACAAGGTCACTTCCGATCTTCAGTCAGATACGAATAAAATGAATACTTCTGAATAATTTCAAGTTAGAAATATGGTCGAGCATAAAAAGTCGTATGAAACTTCCCTATAATGGTAATTAAGACGCTCGTATGAAAATTATGAAACTCGCTTGCGCTCCTTTTATAAACAAACATACTCGCGTCTTAATTACTATCATTATAGGCTCGTTGCATAATGTACTATTATAGCTGCATTCGTTATAAAGGCAATCTTTTTACATTAAAAGTATAGGGAAAAGGCACAGACAAATACAAAAATTCGCAAAACTGAAAAATTCGTTACTCTGGCATTCATTATAACAAATTTTACTGTATTAAGAACTTTATAACGCCTGAAAACCTGTTACCTCTGAACTGAACTGGATGATAATCATGGTAAACCCACTGTATCATAATAATGTCTATGCCAGACTGTGATGGAGCATGAACTGGGCCTAGAGATATGGTCTAGACAATAGATTACCATTCTGAAGTCCATATTGTGCAGGACGAGAAGGAACAGTCCTGCGATGTATACCACAGTTCGACTGCGCAGTTGCAACAGCAAGTACATCAGGCAAGGTTCGGCTGCCAGGGACATCGTTGCTAACAAGCCAACGTGTTGAAGCAAGTACAGCATGGAAACTGTCAGGTACCATATGGGCAGCAGCTACAATCAAACAAGATAATAAGCATTATTGCTTTTATTAGTGAGCTCTTAAACTACAAACACCAATGAGTGACTGAGAACTCACTGCAGGGATGCTCTTAAAATGTATTGTTTCCAGTCGTTGAACAATGGCCTGAAGTATTAATACTTAAGTGTCACAGTTCTTCAGTTTCCTAATATAAACCTGGAGGTAATCTGTGTTCACAACGCCATTATTGTAAAAGGTGCAAGTCATTATTCTAATTATTCTATTGAGGTGTCCATTAAAACTACTTCTGCAATATTACAGTTATAAAATTACAAAAGTTATAAATTTATACACAGTGTGGCAAGTGGAAAATGTGACTGACGAATGAAATGGTGCTATACTAAAAGCCAGGTTATGAACCGACTAAACTGGAAGCAACGTTCTGTTGCTCTCTTTCTGAGCTCTGTTGCCACATAGTGGCGCGAGTTTCAAAGCGTGTTCAGTGTTTGTCACCGATATGTTTAAAATAACTGTCGTAGCTGTGTTTTCAATTACTAGGGTTGGATAAAAAGTAATGGCAACAGTTCGATATTTCTGACATGGCTTTATTCATAGGGGTACAACATTTACGTACCTTCTATATAGTCGCCCCCTTATTTATTACCTTTTGCCAAATGTTAGGAAGGCGTCGTACACCATCAGCGCATCCATCTTTGTTGATGTTCCGTATTGACCGCCCTAAAGCATGGATAAGTTCATCTCTGGTATTGTACCGGGTCCCTCGCAGTGGTTCTTTCACTTTGGTGAAAAGATCGTAATCGCATGGATCATATCGGGTGAGTACGGTGGATGTTCCAGTAGTCCGAGTTTTCCGTCTGCCTTGGAGGTACAGCATGGTGCAGTATTACCCCAACAATGTCATACGCCACAATGAACATCCCCTTCACAGCTCTTTGTGTAGGGCGCACTTTCTTCGGATGAGGAGAACTGGGATGCTTCCATTCATTTGACTGGCGTTTCAAGTTTGGTTCATACGAGTGAGTCCAGGTTTCGTCCATAACAACGATTCGTCCAAGAAAGTCGTCACCTTCCCTTTGGTACCGGTGCAACAAGGCCTTCCCGGAATGCTTTAACCCATCGTGCAACTGTGCGATATGGCAACGCTGCAACGTCACATGCTTCACGCAGTCCCTGAAAACATTCTTGTGCACTACGACCTCGTGCCAGTTCAAATTTTGATCCAGGAACATTGCTCTAGTTTTGTAAGGATGGTCTTAGGGCGCTCGCACTATCCCTATGAAAGTGAACATTCTACACACTGCAGTAGATTGACAGAGTACTGTCGCCGCTGGCTACACTAACTCATCTAGCTGGCAACTCTCGAACGCACCATCGTCACGTGACAGCAGTGTTGCCATTACTTTTTATCCAACCTATGTATTAATTTAATAAAGAATTATATAACGAATTCAAACATTTCAGTTAAACGAACGGACAACGATTCGATTCAAATAATAATAATTATAATACTAATGATAATAACGATAATAATATAGTATTATCTAATTTATATCAACATAATTATGGTAATTTTTATTTTATTTTCAGTCGTCGTTATAAATCGAATTAACTATTTGGCTATTTTTGTACATCGATAATAATTTAAATGGATATGATTTTAATTTTATATTTATACTGACTGAGTCATGTATATTCAATTATTATTATTATTATTATTATTATTATTAATTCTCATATATATCAACAAACTAATATACGAATTTATAAAAAAAATCATTTCTGTCTCTCCAGACTTAAAAATCCGCTTCCTTTTTGTATCGTAACATTCGGGAGAATTCAGTACTCTATTTCAAGTACTACTGTATATAGTTATCGATAACACTATCAATAATATTAGTAATTAAAATTACTGTTTTAAGAAAGCACCAGCTAGTGACGCTGGTACAAAATGAGACTCGTAATCCACGTGGTATTGCAAATGAACTGGGAAGTTTGGCTGCACTGTCTCAGTGATTCCATTGCCAGATTTTCGTTAACAGACGACATTTTCACGTGAGGTCCAATGAAAAGCTCCGTTCTCCTTCTCCCCTCCACCCCCCACACTCAACGTGTCATCGCTGCACAGGCTACCCCTCTAACCCGCACTTTCCTCTCACCAACGCTACTACTTCCTGTTTAGTCGGTTCATAACCTGGCTTTTAGCATAGCTGGTTGGGTTGCTTCCACAGTGCTGGAGCCACCATATGAGACTGAACTACAAAAGGAAGACTGCAACAAAGAGCGAAATTTAAAAGTTTGTGTTTAAATGGTTTGAATGATATGGAGATAATGTCTGCTTTGTATATGTGTTTTGGAAACAAATGCAACTTCCTGAATTGGTCTGAATTTTCTGTTCTTCCTCCTCTTTCCAGGATTACATTTAAAAACTTGTACTAGCATTCTGAGATATTCAGTTAAACATTTTTAAAGGTTTTACTTATGTGCACTTAAATTTTACACGGAGGAATTATTTAATAATCTTTCAACATGGAGGACCTGATATGTTTAAGGGTGCAACTGATAGAAATTTAAATTACAACAATACATGTAAGTTATTCTTTCCTGGTTTGACAATAATGTTCTTTTTTTCTTGTACAGAGGAGGACCCAAAGGCCTGCATCGCGCCAGAGGCTTATTGTGCCTACCACTCCTATTCTGTGAATGTCGAACGGCTGCGCTCTTGTACAAGTACAGCATGTCGCACCGTGAACTTAACCTGGGCTATTGCATGGATGATGATGATGATGTGAATTAATGCTGGCGAAATGAGTCCCAGGTCCAACGCCGAAAGTTACCCAGCAATTCTGCTTCAATTGGTTGAGGGAAAACCCCGGAAAAAAACCCAACCAGGATTTGAATCCGGCCTGCTCATTTCACAGTCGGACGTGCTAACCACTACTCCATAGCGGTGGACTACAATAATATATTACACATATTTCGCCATTAAAAACCTATCATACATTTCACATGCATTGAACTTTCACATTTTCAAAAAATTAATTAATCAGATTATGTCAGTTTATACAGTATCGGCAACATACTGAATTGTATCATTCGCAGAGCAGCACATATACCTCCTTGCAAGCATACCGCACAACCTCGGCCACCAGAAGATGAACGCACACCCAGGGAGCAGCAGTGCAGAGGAAGGGCGACCAAATGGCCCATTCAAAATCTGATACATCTTTCTTCTGATTGAGAAATGACCAACCAGGAGAGAAAATGCCGCCATTATTGTATTTGTAATCTGCAAAACAACAATACACAATCAATCACCAGTTTTAATAATGATTTATAAATGATACAAGATTTATGTTTGTATTTTTATTTCATATTTTAAATAAAGAAGAAAGGATACCATTCAAGTAGCTTTTCTTTTCATTTAATTTACTGTAACAAAAAAATATGTGAACACGTGATTTCTACCTTTGCTTGCAATAAATAAATTGGTCCTCAAATTTTGAGCAAGTGGTAGCATTTCTGACTACATGTTGAGTGGAAAAGGATTAGATTCTAGGCAAGCAAAAGACAATGAGCAATCAAGGAACTCGCTATTAGTGATATCTAGCATTGGTTCACAGTTCTCAATGACACAATGGGCCAAGGAACCCCCAACCTTGAAAAAAAAAAGTTGGTAAAGAGGTTAATTCATTCAGTGTTCTGCCCAAGGGTAAGTCTTTCACTGCAAACTCAGCTTTGTTCAATCTTTCCTATTTTCTGCCTTCCTCTTGTCTCCTCATATGATCCATATATCTCAATATCGTCTATCATCTGATATCTTCTTCTACCCCGAACTCTTCTCCCGTTCACCAGTACTTCCAGTGTATCCTTCATTAGTCAGTTTCTTCTCAGCCAGTGACTCAGTCAATTCCTTTTCCTCTTCCTGTTCAGTGTCAGCATTATTCTTTCTTCACCCACTCTTTCCAACACAGCTTCATTTCTTATTCTGTCTGTCCACTTCACATGTTCCATTCGTCCCCATATCTACATTTCAAATGCTTCTAGTCGCTTCTCTTCACTTCTCGTAATGTCCATGTTTCTGCCCCATAGAATGCCACACTCCATACAAAACACTTCACTAGTCTTTTCCTTAGTTATTTTTCCAGAGGTCCGCAGAAGATGCTCCTTTTTTCTATTAAAAGCTTCCTTGGCCATTCCTATCCTCCTTTTGACTTCCTGGCAGAAGCTCATGTTACTGCTTATACTATACCCCATGTATTTGAAGCTGTCCACTTGCTCTACTGCCTCATTTAAAATTCGAAAGTTTATCTTCTGCATTTAAGAGTCATAATTACAAAACTCCACAGTACAATCTATTCCTCGATTATATAAGGGAAGAGTGGCCGCCGCACTTATCAGAACAGACTATTTGACATATACATAAAATAGATAACAGCCTAGAGAAAAAAAATAACTCTACAACGTAAAAAAATACGTACATATATACAAACATTTTGTTTAGGATATAGGCCTAGCTCTTTTACTATGCTGTTACAATAGCAATGAATCAAATAAACATAGGAATATAACAAAATTAAAACATAAAATACAATATTACCAGGTTATCATTGAAACATTGGTACTTGTTTACTTTAGAGGCACCAATTTACTCATCCCCTCATCTAACCCACTCTAACCCTGTCACATTCCTCAGCCTCATGTCACCTAGTTATCCTCTCACAAACCTAACATTTAACTAGGGATCCCAGACGTCCCATTTCACCCAGGACAGTTCCACCAATGGATTGGTTCAGAAAACGAACTGGAACTCTCTTAAATCCCTTGGTGATTTGAACGTTAAGGAAATTCTACAGTAAGTTTTTCATTAATAAAGAACAGTGCATCTAAAAGTGTTGCAGCAAGATTGCAGCAAATTTTTGCCCACTTAAATAAGATAATCTTGACTTATAATAAAGATATTCAAGTGTTATTTACTAGGGCTAGGATTTTGATGAAATTGCATCTTTTTTTCTAGTAAGCCAGAAACATAGCTGCTTTAATATTTATGTGTCATATGATAAAATGAGTGTTTTAAGACATATTTGTTAGGGCATTTTTTGCCTGTTTCAACTCATAAGAGCATCTTTTGTTTTATTCGGTCTTTTTTTTTTTTTTTTTTGGCCATAAATCCCCCATTATTAATGTAAAATAATATTTCCTTTGATATTTTCTTTACATATTTTGTCCATTAATACTCATTATTTTGTATAATATTTTAATCGTTTTTCTACACAAATATTGCCATTTTAACATAGTACACCCCACGTAATGGATCAGTCCAACCACCCCTTCAATATACACTCCTCTATCCTGTTAATTCCGGATAAGAGAGGGCTTGTGGTAGACACACGGAAACTAAAAGTAAAGTAAATCCATGGCGCTACAGCCCATGAAGGGCCAAGACCGACCAGTTGACTGCTGACCTCACGTCCACATACCGACGCAGAGGTGAACGATCTTACATGGAAACTACATCAGGTAAAATAATTAATTAAAGTGTACCACTTACAAAAAATTATGTAAAATTTAATTTAATTAGTAGTCTAAATATTAAGCAGTACAAAACCTCTTTTCCTACTAAGCCAATTATGTAAGATCAATTCTTAGGGCATTTTTAAGGGCATTTTTGAAAGATTTTTAGGTCATAAATGCATTGTTTTCAGAACATTTTTTCATGATTTATAAGTCATCAAAATCGTAGCCCTAGTTATTACCCTTCTGCTTGAGCCTACCTGGCTCAAATGATCCCTTTGAGAGATTTTCTTCTCTCACATGAACAGTTTGTGGTCCAAAGAGGAAAACAAGCTTCTAGTAAATATCGTAAAGACAATTTTGTTGTTGAAAACATTTTACAAAGACCTTACTTGTCTGAAGTGTTTGGAATGGCATCTTCTTAATAGTTTGAAGTGTTCATTCTTCCGAGAAATAACACAGCCCTTCAGATACTGAAAGTGTGAGGAATCCCTAATTTAACTCGCAATATTTACGCACCAGAAGAGGGCAAAATACAGTGCGATATGTCAGACCTACCAGTGATAGGCCTTTGTGCCAAATACAGAGCCAATAAAGTAAGCAAATCAATTAAATGTATTAAGTCTACTTATCTACGTAATCTGCAGGAAATTTAAATTACAGGAGCTGGGAGAATACGAATGAGAACGAAACTTCTACAGTGACTCTGAGAGCACTGGGCCTATAAGCCAGGGGGCCCGGGTTCAAAACCAGCTCCACTCTGAATGTATAACTTGTGTTGGGCTAAGTTCGTGGCCAATACAACACAGGTTTTTTTTTCCGAATACTTCGGTTCCCAACAATCTTTCATCATGATTCATCACGAGTGTAATGTGGATTCCCCACCCATGGTGCACTCTGGGTAGTTTCTGACGAACTAAGTGGTCCACGCTTCTCGGCACAAGCGCCATCTATGGGCCTACTCGTAGTCAAGGTCCAGCCACTGGACAAAAAAATAATACATATCTTACAACATAAAATATTAAATTTATCGGCTACCAAATATCGAATTACTTCAGGTCAATGAGCGTTCGACTTTGCCCAAGAGGCAGTGCCCAGTATGGGCCGGTATGCACTACCATCTAAAATAAAAACTCGCTTTTACCATACCAGCAGAAAATATAGACTGGAAAACTTTCATTATGTTCAACTAGTCTTTAATACACTTTGAAATCCAGGATGTAAGATGTCTGAAACATTTGATTTTGATATTTGGCATAAACATAAGAGCTGGCATCTCATATTCTTTGCTTAAACACTTGTAAATTCGTTGTTTTATCGAAAACCATGATTTGCCACCCCAAGAATAGTTGTAATCTATTAATTTCAAGCTTGCAGACAGTCGTGATATTTCTAATGAATAGGCTTACTAACCTGATGGCACAGCGCCTCAAGGCTCAAGCCTCCAATGATAAGTAAATAAGGATCTAAATACCAAGTTCAGCTAAAATTACTATGTCTGTTGATTTTGTAGGATATGGTAGTAATCTGTGATGACATTATGAGAGATCTAACAATTCCAGGAGCTTAAAAGCATACTGTACTGTTAAGGTCTTAGAATCTATGGTACTCGCCAGAATTTTATTTATGTTGAGGAGGCATTCTCTGCTTCAAAACAGAAAGTTTTCACAGTAGGACAAAGATAGTTGACATAAACTCTAGTCAATTTGACAGAAGCTTGGCAGAAAACTTCATGCAGAGGCTTATCAATCCCATACAAACATCATACTTACATTCCCAATTTAAGATTAATACAAAATGGAAGACAGGTAAAAAAAAAAGAGATTGTTGAAAGATTTAACTTGTAGGCCTAAACACAAACATAACATAACCTGTAGTGATACATGCATCTCAAACTTGTATGAACATTTCTATATTGAATACAGGCGAAAGTACATTCAGGCCTTCGGGGATATACTGACTTCAATGTGAAACCACCAGAGCTTTGTAGTTTGTTATATATAATAGATTCTATTCAAATTTCGACTTCAGAATGCGAATGCGCATTAGTACAATGAACGATATCTGGACTAAGAAAAGAAATACTCTTCTTAGTAAAAGAAGTTCTAGGCTTTTGTCCCCAAAAATGTAGTGTCGGTATTTAATCCCTTGCCTTATGTGCAATTATTGTGGCTGGGATCTGGATGGAGGTCTGCATAGGCGACTGCATGCCGATGAAATAACCTTGAAAAAGAAGTGCAGTACGAGTCCTCATGGAGTCTATTCTAACTAAGAAGATTTCAACAGTACCCTCTGAAATTTTTTTCCAACTAATTACAGCACTGCCAAGAGGGTAACTATTTACTTTAGTGATATCGCAGTTCTTGACGTACCCATTGTGCCACAAGTGAAACCAACGGGTGAGGCTGGGAATAGGGGGTTTCGGGTGGGGAGAAACTTGAGATATCTACACAACAGTGAGGTGTTGCATCATTCACGTAGTGCATTGTGTTTGTGACATGGCATCATTTAACATATAGATAACTAACCTAACTTCAAAAGCATGGATGGAAGTTACACAGAAAGAAGTGGGAGAAATAATGAATACGAACGGTATCGCTAAAATAAAGAATTACGTAAACATATAACCACGAAGCACTAGATAACTCAAGTTTTTCTTTCCTTGGACATTACTTTAATTATATTGACAACACATGTCTCATTGCCACAAACATGGACATGACCAGCTTATGAGAGACTGCCAATTGACTTAACCTTTACCAAAAAGTTTATAAAGTACTCACAGTTCCCTGCCAAGTACACGTTATACAATGAATAAACAACTCCTGAAACCCAAATCACGAAATATGTCCATATTTCAAGTTTAGGTAAATCACAATACATTTTAAATTATCTACTACCGGCAAGATTTATCATCAACTTCACAATGTACCGCAACCATATAATGAAAGAAATAAAAGTACTGAGCCGAAATATTTTATGTCAATCATTTCCTTGTGCTCTTTCCCTTATCTCTTATCATAGAAATAACTCCACTCTACATTTCTTTAAAAACATACACACTATAACAATATCAAAACAAGGTTGGTAATGTTCGTATCTCCACGGTTGACTTGATGCTCGCTTCGCGAAGCATCAAATTGGCCGTGGTATCACATCACAGCTGCACATGGGTGTCAATATTGTCACTTCACAAATTATTTTTCACCAACGTTTGAACAATAAAATTTTCATATTTCACCAACTTCATTGCAGGGCGAAATTATTGTATGCAAATGTGAAAGCTCCTGTATATGTACCGTGTTTTTTCTTACTACAAACATACAAAAAGAATTAAAAAATTCACCAGAAATCCATTATAGAAAGGTTCACACTATTTAACGACCAACGATTTTGGCAAGGTGGATATTGTCATATCTGGCAACACTGATGCATTCTGAATAATCTCTTTTCGATCCGTGTGATTCGTCCGATGCGTGCGATTAGTGAACGCTTCGTGTTAAAGGCCACTTCCCAACGGTTTTATCTATGACACCAACTGAACAACTGTGAGCAGAGATCTAAGCGGAACAGTCAGCAGAGCGCAGCAGCCAGCAGGTTTGAGCTTTATGAACTGAACGGGTCGTGCAGAAAGGAAACCGAATCAAGTCATAAAGTGAACAAGAAAACCTATATTTTTATGTTGTATATTTTTGGGAGTGAAATTATTCAATTAAGGTTTCGAAGGCCAGCGCTGTAATACACTTTTGGATACCACATCAAATCCTAGACAATGGCTGATTGGGAAACAGTTACAATTCTTAGAAAAAAGCCTCCAAAGGCATCTGCAATGAAATCAGAACAGGTATGATTAGTCTCTTAACCTTAATGTTGTTGCACTTACATACATTGAGATAGGATATTCCTTGCCGAGTCAAATTATTCCATATATTAGTGATATGCAATTTGTCAGTCTTGATGCCTCTGGGAAAGTAACGACTTTAACCTTTATTTAAGTGTATTAACGATTGAAATTATTGCACATTATTTCAACAATTTATTTCAGGCCATCAATGCAGCTCGTCGCCAGGGTTTTCAAGTGGATACTCAGCAAAAGTGTAAGCGGACTCGGCCTAAGACTGAAATAATTTGATTATAATCAGTGCATTCAATTTTACCGGATATAAAAATCGTTGTAACATGTTAGCTACTTGCACAATTAAAAAAACACGTGAAAGACACATTATATGTTTTCCGAAGTAATCAAGATGTATAAAAAAATACTTTTCATAGATATTCCGGTGTTTTAATAATTGGAAATAAATCTAACACATCCTGTTGTAATGAACATGTAAAACGCTTCAACAATTAGCAGAGTTTACATGACACTGTTTTTTTCAGGGGGAGCTGCAACAAACAAGCAGCACGTCACCACAAAAAATACAGCCAAGCTGGACAGAGAGACCGAAGAACTGAAACATGATAAAATTCCGCTGGACCTTGGTCGAATGATTCAACAGGGACGTCAGTCGAAAGGATGGAGTCAGAAGGAACTGGCAACTGTAAGATTTGTATATACCGGTCTAGTGGTTGTCTCCATATTAGCTTGTCGATATTATCTAGAAACAGTCTCATTTTAAAACTTTTAACATTTTTTTTGGTTAAACTAGTGCTGAGTTTGTTCCTATGATTTCGGAAACACACCTTCAGCTGTCTCCTCTGTAATACCAACATAACTTGGTGACATTACGAAAGTTTTACGTTATGTACAATCTGCATATATGAATCTGTGACAGGTTAGGTTAGTTTAGGCTTTTATTATGCCTTGCATATACGCTGAACGAAAGCTGATTTTTTTTTTTTTTTTTACTTTTCTTATGTTGTCAGTAGTAAGGTAGTGTAATGGCGAATTTTCCCTTCCGAAATTATCGGAACAAACTCAGCGCTAGTTTCTCCCATTTTTTTTTTATTTATTTATAGAAAGTAAATGAGAAGCCGCAAGTCATCAATGATTATGAAGCTGGACGTGGAATTCCCAACCAGGTTGTTATTGGGAAGATTGAGAGAGCTATTGGTAAGTGTATTTCCCTGTTACAACAGTTGTTAGGTGGAAATATGTCACTTAATTGCAGATGTACTCCTCCTTACCCGATGACAACCTGAAAAAATTAATTTTTTTCATTTAGTCAACGAGATTTACACAGTATACTTCGTTCGTATGATATGAAAGCTAAAAATAGCCTGACAGTAGAGTGCTTTCAGAATAAGGCATATAAGATGGAGCTAGTTCAAGCCGGTCTCTGTCGACTAGCCAATCCTAGTGAGGCAGTCTTGCCTAGTAAAGTCCAAACAAAGTCTCTCTGACACGTCGCTTTTTCCTTTCTTGCGCGCCCCATATTTATACACAGGATTGTATTTTAAGCTGTGTCATTCGATAGAGATACGAAATCTGAATCTGGCAGTACAAGAACTGAATTCGTACGTCGCCTGGTTCGCATGTTATCGCTTCAAGACTAAACAATGATATTTCCAAGCCTTAACACCAAATGCTAGTGTGAAGTCTCTCGCTATAAACAGAGATAGATTTAGATTTTTTTCAAATTCAGAGATGGACTGTTTTCTGTGTGTACTGAAGAGCCTTTATTGAACAATAATAATTACGTACAGTAGCAATGTCTCTTGAAAGGATTCAGGTGGGTCTAGTGTTTCGTCTGTTACACGCAAAAGGAAAATTCTACACTCACAGGCGAAGGTGGGCTATGGTACGATTTTCACTTCTCATCGTAATATTACACACAGTGTAAGAAGAAATATCGCAAAAAGTATGAGGTAATTGGTTGATATTGTAAAGATCAACACCGTCTTCTCTTTTTCAATTATTAATTATAAGAAAGAGTATTAACATGCCTCCTTAAGAACAATGGGATGTTTTAAGATGAAGCAATAATTAATTACATTTCCAGGGGTGAGGGGGTAAGATTTACCCCCAGAAATTTATAGATGTAAATAGTACAGTTTTTACAGTCCTAAAATATTAGAGAGCTTTATAGTATAATTTTACCTTTCTTTGTGACCAAAATTTCAAGTTTATAATTTTTTATTATTTTAATGAGAAATGTTAAATGTTAAGTTTCATTTAATGACACTCGCAACTGCAGAGGTTATATCAGCGTCACCGGATGTGCCGGAATTTTGTCCCGCAGGAGTTCTTTTACATGCCAATAAATCTACTGACATGAGCCTGTCGCATTTAAGCACACTTAAATGCCATCGACCTGGCCCGGGATCGAACCCGCAACCTTTTTAATGAGATAAAAGAACTTCAAAGTCATTTTACTATAGTAACAAAAATAACAAAATTCGAACCACTGAGGCAATGACAGGAAATTAATGTTGTTTTTGTGTGTTCAAAACATCACAACAATGAATTGAACGGAGTTATGCAATAAGAGACCAACCACCAGAAACCTGTTTTCGAGATATTGACCATTGAAGTAAATCTGGTTATTTATTAAACATTTTACGCAAGAAGTATTGTAACACTCGTACTATTGAAAAAATAACACAATAATAAGAAAATGCTGATTTTTAATATAAGACCAGCAATTGATTTTTTATAAGTACTAGCTTTTGGTTTTTTATTTATCGATTGAAGTATCATTAATATTAAGCTGCTGTTATGTAGAGGTCTGTCGCTAAATTATTTCAAGAACACAAATGTGATATGTAATTATTTAAATTGGTAATAGTTGCGTGAAATAGAAGTACTTATAAGTTAGATTTACTTTTGCTTATCGTAGGCGTTATTATAGAATAGTTTTTAATTATAGTCCTAGGTTTATTGCATCTACTATTTATAGATTTACGTTTATTTCATTTACGTTTATTTTATTTTATTTCATGTAATTGTAATTACTGTATATTATATATCACTGCCACCGGGTGTATACCCAATTATAGTGTTAATAAATACATACATACAAGTTTTTTCAAAAGAAAATGACAAATGGAAAAGAACGGTAAGACCATACATTAATATATAGGCTACTCTTCACTTTGTTCTTATCAGAGGTGGGCATTTTGTAATTGATTACACAATTACTAAAGCTGTTATTTATCAGAAGTGCGAAGGAGGTAAAAATATGAGTTTTAACATCATGTTTTAATTTATTTTATTGTTTACTATAAGCTTTATCAAAATTAACATATAACATAATGCTTAATTGAAATAAATTTCATAATATGTAACTTTTTTTTTTCTTCTTCCGTAATTCAAATTTGCTCATTATTCAGCCTCTGTTCAAAGTTTTGATCTAAGGGTCTATTGGCTTTTGGACTGTGTGTCATTGTGGCGAATGAAAACAGTTTTAAGTTAATCTTGGAATGTACGCATCCTAGTTTTAAGTTAGTTGATAATATAGCATTGTTAATCTCCCCCCCCCCCCCATCACAATGATGGTAGGAATTGTCCTGAAAATTGCACAAGACAAAATTCTTACCTCTGCCCTGAAACAAATAAAGAATTCGTTAATTGTAGCAGTGCTGTAATGCCTGTTCACACCCACATCTATTTTAAATATATTCCACGAGTTCATAAGAGGCTAAGCTGCCATAATGTGCATGCACAACAGTACAGTGCTTTTTTTTTTACATCAAATCCTGTGTCTGCGTGTTTCTAAATAATATTATATGAGGTGAGGTATGCATTAATAATATTGGAAGCAGAGTCATTAATACTGATCATTGAAGGTGGCAAAGTGCTCATAATCCAGCAGATATGGGTCCATACTTCAGTGCTCTGAAGTGTAGAATAATTCTTTATTGATAACAGGCACTCGTGTTGTAGTGTAAATTAGTTACATATGTCTAATTATTGTATATATGACAGTGTAAATTAAGATACACATTTTTGCCCAACAGGAATAAAATTGCGTGGAAAGGATCGCGGCAAACCAACCCTGCCCCCTGGGACCAAGAAGTAAGCCCGTCCCTGGGGGCAAGAAACTCCAATGCACTCTGTCCTTCTAAAGATAAACGCTGAAATTGCAGTGCGATCTCCTCAAGATGAAAAGTCCGAATCCATTATCATCTTAACACAATGCTGCAACAGTACATTCTGAATGGTGGGAAAACAACATTTTGTTCGGAATATGTAATTTCAATTGCATGGACTAAGCCAAATTTTTTAATGGTTAGGTAAGAAATACTGTAGGATGTGTGCATTAAAATAAAATTAACAAAGAATGACAAGTTAAGTTTATTTCCAATGGATGTTACACATTGCAAACTAGGGAATTAAACAATAATGAACTGCGCGGGCTTTGAACATGATAGCATAACACTGGGAACAAAGGTGGGCAGTTAGAGTTTTTTTTTATGGGTTGTATTGTTATTTTAAACCTTACGGTTGAACACATTGTTTTTTCTTTATTTGTTCTGTTTTTGGGTAAATTGATTTTTAATGCACTGTTTGTAAAAAAAAAGGAAAAAAATTATTTCATGTAGTTATTAATAATTCATGCCTGTGTGTAAGGATTTCTGTATTATTAATTACATGGATATGGTTTCTTAATCACGAAATGAGTTTAATTTGTCGTATGTACCTTCATCTCTTACCTCTTAAGAATGTAAGTCTGAAAAGAAAAAGTCGGTAAATATGGTCTTGTGCATTTAACTTAGAATTCAGGAGGAAAGACTACAGACTACAGGTGTTAGTAAATGTATAGGTCTAAATTCGTAGTTCTATCAGAAATGTGATACAAGGTGTCTTAATACCACTCAAATTACAACAGCATCTTGTACCTTTACCATTAGGCCATACAGAAGCAGATTCTACGTGGAAAATTGTAGAAAAAATAATAAATACATCACAAAATAACAAAGGTACTAAAGAAATTATGTAAAACATGACAAGAATAAAATGATTAAAATCTTTATAAACTAATTAAATGTCCCATTTAAATGACATTAAACAAATGATATTGACTACCAATCCTGTATCCATTACTGTACTGTTACTGGCAGAACTTAGTCAAAGCATATGTGCAAAGTTGCTATGATATTTCCTTATACAAAATCCTTTCTTTCTTGTCCCATCTGTCAACTGATCAGAGTATCGGTTCAACAAGATGAAGTGAATCTAGTGGACAAAAAATTAAATATATACAGAATATTTTTACTTTTACAATTTTCTAAAAAAATTGGTAATTATCAAGACTGAATATGTATGTAAAAACAAACTTGTTATGAATATGCAATTAAAATTAATACACAATGTCCTGTAAAATGGAATCCACCTTTCAATCCTAATACCACAAATCAGTGCACATTGCTGCTACCCTCCCAACACATTCTGCCTCCTTCACATCATCATCTTCTGCCTCTCTGTTGGCAGCCGCCAGATACTTTCTTCACTGTCCTTTCACCTGCATTCATGTTACATATTCAAGCCACCTCAACCTGTTAGCTTTTATTTCAGATACTATATCTGGTTTTTATACCCTACATCTCTCGAAATTGCTGACATAAAACTCTTACCCTAAGTTTACTTTCACTTAATAAAATCCCAAAGTTATGGATCTATGCTTGGATGCATAACTAGCATTCTATTAATATTTCAACATTAAAATAAATTCCTTTTGTCCCATATTATGTTTTATAACTAATTTTTTGGTGTGTTAAGACTGATCACACACACACTTTCATAAATATAAATTGCAGGAATTTAAATCTGGGGACTTGTACCTTATAATCCTATCACACGGTTATCAAATACCTTTCTACTCTTGTCACTGAAAAATTTGAATTGTGACCGCATTGTTCCCCAAGAAATAGTCTGTAAGTTTTCTTTTCTTTTGCCAGCTTGCTGAAGAAAGAAGTCTATCAACATATCATTGATAATAATTATCTCCTCAGGGAACATCAGTCTGATTATTCTATACACACTGATCACAATTTTCACATACATTACTCATGAATGGCATACAGGACCAATTGAGGCATTCTCTGGAACAATAACTTAACTAGAAAATCTTGAATTTGAAATACAAAGCATCAGACATTCAAATGTTTCTAGAGGGCACTGTGTTTGTTAGAGGGGGAGGAATATTTTGTGAGTTGGGAAATATACAGCATATGCTGGAAACGTAAAAACGACGTAATGTGGGTTAAGTCATTAGTCCAGGAAATGCCTCAATAGTTCTGACTGTTAATGTAACTGCTGAAGTAAAATTATTGGAATTCGTCAGTATGAAATGCTATCTGCACCTAGTATCAGGAGTTGCTGAATCAGGTGCTTAATTTTAACAATTTTATAGTGGATTTTGATGTTCTTCATTGGATACTGACTTTCTCAGACCAGCTTCTTAATCTCGTCCAATGTTTCTGTAATTGTAATAAGCCATTTATTTTGTTGAGCATTCATCATGTTGCATATATTTTGATATTTACTTGCTAATATGCAATTCAGATATTTCCTATTAAATTTCTTTAGTGTCACTACCCACACTTCATGAAGTGCCACTTATACAGAATTCTCTGGCTTGTCCCAATAAGTCTAGGCTGATTCATGTCTACTGTGCAGTTTTTTTCATATCATACTACTCTCCAGTTCACGGGGCATTGTTGTTCAACAAACAGTGACAATATATTTGCTTTTTTTTGCTGCTATTGCAGCACCTAATGAAAGTGGTAAGATTATTTTCTTCAGCGAGACTTCACCTTTCTACTCTATTACATAATGTCCTATATGTTCATATTTACGTGTTCATTCTAGTAGTTAATTTGATCCAGTGGTGCTGAGAAGCCAATTGGCATTGCTATATAAAGAGACAGTTCTAGCAGCCTCCAAAAGAGTAGATAAATTGATGTTCTTTCCGCAGGTTATCTTGGTAGCTGAAAAAAAGATGTGCAGGGAGAGAGATACAATGCAACTTCGAAATACTGATTTTTCTTGGTGTGATATTTCGAATTTTTTAACTGCAATCCTCTCAATGTTTCAATATTTGTATTGCAATTAAAATATCCCCATTAAAGAAGCACATTATGTTGGTACTATGATTTAACTCATCTTGATATTTTCCTTTAATGCGCTGACAATTGCTGGGCAAACTGCTGGGATTATTTCTCCGATAGCCTGTTTTGAAATTCGCAAAAGGTATTGAAGGCTTGTAAACGAATCCCCTGTCACCAAGAATCGTAAAGTCAGTGCGAACCTAGAATATTTACATATACAATCAACAAAGAATAGTGTTTTACATGCTTTGTTAATTACACAATAACATTCTTCAAAGAATGAATTAATTTTAGTACAATAAATACTGTCCTATCTTGACTTGAGATTGGTTCTCGCATGTTGGTGGGTGATTTTTTTAAACCTTGGTCCAATTTTCATGAATAATTCTCCAGAATTGGTGGATATCATCCGAGTAGTCCTAAGGTTTTTATACTGGCCGCTTATTTCTTGAAAGTTTACAGCACTTAACAAATTACTCCTTAGCCGCTTCTTGTACAATTCCGTAGGTCTACGCTTCTTTCTGTTGAGAATGTATCCTATTACTACCAAAGCGCAAATAGCAGTTAGCAAAGCTTCCTCGTTTTCCATGGCCGTGCATCGTGCGAGATAGAATGAAGCTAGAAAGGTGTTCGAGGTTGCGCGCTGCTCAGATGGTTCGTATCGTGCGCACCGCTTGTTCAGAGTGCACAGTTTACTCCGTGCATTACATGTAATGCCGCGTTACTGCCGCAGGGCATCCTTGTATTCCGGGCCTTAGGTATTCACAGTTAGAAGAGGGAAATTTACAAGATCTGTGGTTGCCTATTAATATTAATAAGAAGATTGATTTGGTTTAAAATTTCTCATCCATGAAGATGGTGAGAGTTTTGTTTAGTTTAATTTCTATATAGAACACGGTTGAATGCTGAATTGAGTAATCCTAAGCAGGTATTGTCACTATTGTATGTTTGATGACAATGTCTTAAAATTTCTTAATTTTGTTTTATTTATTGTATTTCATTAATTATACTGTATTGTACATTTAAAATAATGAATTTATTTTCCATTTATTTGTTTTCTTGAGAAAATATAAAGATACATCTCCCATATCCTTTCCCACCACTACACACCAACATATATTTATATATTGTTATACTATACACACAAAACACGCTGTGTAGTAAAGTTGCATGATGGAGCTCCTGATGAAAGCTGCTCAATCAACCAGTCTTTGAAAGACGAAGAACAGATCTTCGTTAATGGACAATTTCGAACTGATGGAATTGCAAACATACCTAAAATAGTACCTGATGATATTTTTGTAACAGTACAACTGCTAAAGAAACTCCAGGTTCAAAAGAGAGGCAGCTACCAAGAAATTTGCATGGACAGTAATATATATTATCCTGATTATGAATGCTGTAAGCAGTTCTAAAACGTTGGAGATATTCAAATCCAAATACCCAGTGTTCATCTCAGAACTTAATCTGTCGCTGAAAAGTGATTTATACGAGAGTGACAATGTATTACTGGTACATATAACTAAAATTATTTTTTATTGGGTTATTTTACGACGCTGTATCAACATCTAGGTTATTTAGCGTCTGAATGATATGAAGGTGATAATGCCGGTGAAATGAGTCCAGGGTCCAGCACCGAAAGTTACCCAGCATTTCCTCGTATTGGATTGAGGGAAAACCCCGGAAAAAACCTCAACCGGGTAACTTGCCCCGACCGGGATTCAAACCCGGGCCACCTAGTTTCGCGGCCAGACGCGCTGACCGTTACTCCACAGGTGTGGACACTAAAATTATTACGACTTTACTGCGTACAAATAGTCGTTGCTTTAACCAATTATATTTTCTAAATAAACATTGTTTAGTCAACTGTCCGAAGACAGGTCTGAACCTCACAAGGCACCACTTATGAGGCAACTAGGCTAGGAGATAATGGGGTAGGGTGGTCAGTTCCTTTCCCCTCCATTGCATACATCAGGCTCGGTTCAAAATAGGGTGCGTCGAGTGAATAAACGGGTCTTAACTGAGGAAACATTAAATGAAATAGGTTTTCGATTAGAACGAAGCCCTCAGAAATCTTTGCGCAGATTAGCGTAGGAAGCAGAGGTGTCAAAAACCTCAGTTCAACCACACCACTAAATTGTTGAAGTTAAAATCGTACAAAATCCGTGTAGTGCATCACATAAGTGAAAGTGAACTACAGAAAGTGTCCGGGAATGTGCTGAAGCGATGTCGAGCAGCTTGAATGCCGAAGATCACCATTTCCAGCAATTACTACAATAAGGTAAGCCTTTTATTTCAGTATTATGAGTTTTTTGTCGCAATTTACGGTCACCGTTTGGCGGGAGACGGACGACCCGTATAGCATGTGGAGAGCGGACGTGTTGGCTCGAACGCGCTGTATTTACGCATAAAACTTGTGGCCAGACAGACTACAGCCTAATACAGATTTTTTTATTAAAGATATTACCAAGTTTAGCAAATTACTTATAGATAACTACGTCTTTGAGAGATATAGACCTATAGCCCTTCGTGCATTCTCAAGTACTTTCTCCGTTCATCAGGTTTACATCTGAGCTCTTGCAACAAATTAAGCCCGGTTCAGACGGTGCGTGTTTTTTTGCGCTGATGGGTAGCCTACTTGCTCATTTGGCGGAAGTAATGCGCTCTGGTGGCTCCTTGGATGGCTAGCTTGCTGGATTTCGAGGGTAGGTTCCTTGCTACTTTTCGTGATGGTTTGCACAGCGAATAGGGATTATAAAGAATGGACACTTCGCGTCGGTACCTTTGATGTAGCCGGACCGATTTCAATGGCCTTCAAGCCAGCTAGAGCGTCAGATTCTGCTTTCTTCCTAGAGTTGGCGCTGACATCACACCAGCTAGCAGTCGACACAGCGGAAATATAACACATATAATTAATACATCTAGGTACATTATGTACTCAAATAAAATAAATTGGATCCATAAAATAATAAATCCGTCATTAACTGTAATGTCTAGACTCTAGAGTTCCTTTATAATGAGAGTTCAGACGTTGACCCCAACAACAATTAAAATATGTAATGATTTGATAGCGCTGAAAATGGAAAAACAAAACTCTCACGAGAAGTAAAACCATATACCTATATTATATTATATTATAAAAATATTAAACGAATTTGATGCTTAATTTTATAATGTATTATACTATTTTATAATATAATTTATGATATCTGAAATATAAAATATTATTATTACAACTAGTTTGTCACTGAGAAATAAGGAAAAGCTGTTAACTTGAATTTATTTGAAGCAAAGCGTTACTGGATTATGCAATGAGGTAGGCGATGTTTGGATCCTGTGTCTCAACTCTATTCTCAATTATTATGTTAGCGTATGCTCGATTACACTACCTCTAGCGCTTGAAAGTGGAACTATCCGCTGGCGCACAGAAAAACAAAACAGGAAAATTCGCTCAGTGTCCATTCTTTATAATCCCTATTCGCTGGTTTGCAGGCTGGAACCAAAGATGATCATATAATATCACCACTGAAACCATGTCGCCATGTTCGTTGTTTTCCAACTAAACCTGTTTTTTTCTATATTCTTTGGTTTCTAAGAAACAACGATTAAATATCGGACTTTAGCTCTTTTGCACTTATGGCTTAATTACCTTATTACGACATTTACTACTGTTAATGTAGGACTTTAGTCGTTTTCCACTCACGGTTTAGTTTCTTTTTGACCATGAGTGTTGGCAACAAATGAAACAGCAGATTATTTTCCAATTTGAACTGTGAAAAGAGCCAGCTCCGTGTGAACTACCACCATCATCGTAGACAACACGGGAGCCAGCAAGTGAACACGCAGGGCAGTCATCAGCCCAGCCACCTCGGAATCCATCACAGAAACACGCACCGGCTGAACCGTTTATAATCCCTATTCGCTGGTCACATCTTGTGTATCTTAGTGGCAATGCTTAATGACGTCATACATCGTGACTGATGAAAGTTCATACGTGACATCAGCTGATTCAAAGATTACGTAGTAAATAATCACATGTAGTGAGAAGTAAACAAACATGAAGAGATGATGTTTATATTAAATTATTGTAGTTAACAATGTACTCATCATGGTTTAGTAATTTTACTATTTATTGTGATAATTTGTCGCTGTATTATGTTTGTACAATTTTGTTGTCATTCGTGGCAGTTTTTTTGACATGGTGGCTCCGCGATGTAGAACCAAAACACACTCAGGATGATGCTAAAGATGTATGTCGAGCATAAACTTACGCTATATTAATAATATTTAATATATATGTTGCATGTTTGAATTATACATCTGTGAAGTAGCTTGCAACAGATACAGATATTTATACTATTTACAATATCCCATAGGTCTATTTGATATTAGTAGACTGGACTGATTTGAAATTAATTTGTTACTTGATTCGTGATCAGTGTTTGCATTCTTAACTTTGATAGTAGTATTTAGTACATAATTTTGTATATTGCATGGTGGCTTGAGAATGGAGAACCTAAGACGCTGACATTGTAAGGAATGTAGGTCATATGAGGAGCAAATATCCAAAAGAGGCTTTGTCCTTCAAATAGAATTTGATGGTATGAACAAAAAATGTATTTTATTACCTTTCTAATTTCGGAATATGTATGAGGCCTATGTGTCTTTCTCATGTTAAATTTTAAATATTGCGGATAGAGCTTAGTGTTTTTTGGGAGTCCAGCTTGCTACTAAACGTGGCCCTACAATACAAGTTAAATACATCAGTGCGACACATTGACAGTAGACCTAACAAGTGACGAGGCCATGTGGAAAATTCAAAAGACAGAGGGAATAATAATTTGCATTTTATGAGAAAGAATGAACTATAGACCTACAACTGGCAAAACTCCGTTGTAGGAGGTTACTAAACCTTACCACTGCGCTGGAGGTGGAGTCTGGAGTTTCCCTCCATTAATCTGAACCATTGTCGCTACTGATTGACAAGTCATCTGATGCATCACTGCTATCAGTACGCGCTACTATTGGCTGACAATTAGGAAGTAGGAGGCGAATAGTATAGTGTGTCACTCTGTAAGATTGACGCATGAGCAGACCAATGGAGTTTTGTAAGTCATTGCTCTATAGTAAATTCTGTTCTATTAATGATGATAGCTATTATTATTCAATACAGTGTTTTTCAACAATTCTGATTTCTCTTTTAAACACATGTATACAGACGTTTTTATAGAAAAATCTTGGATTTCCTCAAAACATATTTCAAAAACACTTGTACTGGACAAAATCACCTGTAATGTAAACACTTGTTAGAGAATTTACATGGAAAGAGTTTTTTCATTACAGATTGACTACTTGACGAATTCGAAAATAGTAAAAAAAAAAAAAAAAATTACTAGTTTAGCTTATTGTAATTTCTTATAGTTTTATTAGGAATATATGTATATTCTGAGTGTTGCAAGTGTAAGTTATGTAAAAATCATTAATGGAAACATAGGCCTATATCCCAGTAATGCTTTACAACTCCTCTCTACACGTCATTTATTCCATTAATCTCCAACATATCCATGTAAATGTGCATTTCAGTTAAGTACGATATTGCAATCGGTTACAGAGCACGCAATGGAACGATTCTGAAAAAGAGAATGAAAATGAAAGCATCCTATTGAAAATCAAGATGTCCAGACAAAAAGCTATTGTAGATGAACTCTCAGCTGGACTGACAGAGGAGCAACTACAGCAAGAGAAAGAGTAATGTTTGCTTTATGTATCAAAGTACAAACTTAATTACATGAATGTTGCAACTGTCGAATTATATTTAATCAGTTAAATTTTCATCACTTCAGATATTTTGCTGAAAAAAAAATTATTTAGTAGCTTTGAAAACAAGCATAAAGTAAAATCTAATTTAGGGTTAAGTAATCAAGTATTAAGTTTAAAAAAGCACTGTCCTATACAAGATGGAAATTAAGTGCCACAAGGGAAGACCAGGGCGTATTGAAGGTGACAGAAATACCACACTAACACAACAGTTACAGAGATACTCCGTGAAGATCCTGCGGTCAGGGATATATCGATGAAATTAGAGTTCAGTGCAAGAAACGAATCATCAAAAGTGATTACAATAATCTGATGTACTGACAGGTAAGAAGGTTGGTCTTCAGCAGAATGCGTGACAAGTTCCCTGCATCCAAGAGAATGACTTTTATCAACTCTTAACTGCAAGACTTTTAGCAACTAATTACAAGTACGTAACCCTGGGACAAGTAAGAATCTTCTCAGTAGAATGCATAGCAAGCTCACTGGAAAAAACTAGCAGAAAAAGAACCAATTCTGTATCCAAAAGAATTACTTATAGGAATTGTAATTACCCTCAAATCAACGAATTACCTACAATTCTGCATCCTTAACGTACTGCATAGTAGCAGTAGTAGTAGTGGCTGTTGTAATGTGTAGTAGTAGTAGTAGTAGTAGTAGTAGTCAGTGGCGTAGCATGAAATTTTGAGCAGGGCTAACTCAAGTTGTCTTTCATGCAATATGAGAAAACGTATTACAAAAATACAGCCTTAAAATAAATAGTAGTCAATGTCAAGTCAGCAGTCGAAGATTGGTTGGAACCTCGTAAGTAACACCAATAAGGCATGGCCTCAAATGATACGTAGTAAAATATGATTTCACGGTTTACACATATCTCTTAACAAATAGACACGTATACGTATAACATTAGCTCACTCCCTGTCATACTTAGAGAAATCACAATATTAGTATCATTACGTAAGTATGCGTCTGTCTTTTGGTTGTGTCCTTCATTGACAGCAAGGGAGTCGGTCATTTGTTTTTTAAATCACACTTTTGTTCGTAAGTCGGTCTTGATAATACAATTGTCCTAAAAAATTCAAGTAAATTGGTGTCAGGAACTGTTATTTCGCTCATTATTTATTATATCAGCCACAATGCACACTAACACTTCAACTGAACACAACTGACGAAAAGGGATAACTCGGAAACTACTTATTTTCAATGTCAAAGCTAGCTTCTTGGCTTCTTGCGAGCCTTGAGAGCTTTAGGGTAGTTAGTTACAAAGGGATGGAAAATCTGCGGGGTGGATTACACAGAAGAAACCAGTCTGCTTGGAAGCTGGTGTGTGCAGACTTCTTGTTTACTGCTGCATCACAAATCATCCTGAGCTGCCGCATCACTATATTTAACGCGTAAATATAAACTCTATTAAAATTAATAAATAATTTTCTCCATAAACTGCAGGTTTATTATGAAATTATTATTAACTGGGGAAGCTAAGCTTTTTAGCTTACATTGACGCTACGCCACTGGTAGTAGTAGTAGTAGCAGAAGAAGAAACTAATATTAGTATATCTTTGTGAGTTCCTTTTTACACTTGAAATTCGCCATGGATTTTTACATTATAAATGTATTGGGGAGCTGATTTTCAAGAAATGTTTTGTAGCCCATCTGTGCTGCATCAAACCGTTATTCCTAGCAAACTGACACTTAAACAAACGAAAGAGAAATTTGGGAGGAAGAAATGATCGACAAGAATATGTTAATTTGAGCTTAAAATAGGACAGCATGATTCACAAAAATAGAATTGCAGTAGAGATAGATTCCTACCTTGTTTACGTTTTTTTTTTCTGATGTGATACATCTACAACGCCCTTGCCTTTACTTGCGGTATTCAGTATCCATCCTTTTTGAATGATTATTTTCATAATTACGAGAGCAAACATAAAAAACAATTTGCGAGTATACTAGTTGCAGCTCTTCAGTGTAATTATACCGATATTCGATTGTTGCAGGATGGAAAGGAAACAACTGGAAGCCATTTTTCAGTTGTTGAAGGAACAACAGGATAAGTTTCACGTGAGCTCCATGGAAGAAGTAGAGGACCAACTTCGATTGTATCGCTGATAATTGTATCACACATCTCTCCAGACAGAGTTTTAAACACTTTAAATACATGTCATAAAAAGGTTTTAATACATAATCAGTGTCTCCACAATTTGTATAAATGAATTTAATGTAAACATACGATTGCTAGTGATCTCAAGAATTACTTTGTTCTCTTGCAATGGTGTTGTTTTCAAAATTTCAACAAATGCATTAATCTTAAACACATCGTCATTTCTCGTAATATATTGTGCTCATAAAAACAAAGAAAACTGAAACTTTAACATTTAGGTTCGTTTACATTACAAAAGTACTCATTTAAATTCATGCAAGCTGGAAGGAAGAAGCAAGACTACTGCTGACTGACCAGCATATTTTTGCTACCATATAAAAGCCATAAAATATTACTGTAATACTATGACTATTTTTTAAAGAAACTAGTTTTATAAATCCTTTTGTAGTCTCTTTTGAACAAGACAATTTGGATGTTTCTCTATTAGCGAAATTTAGTTTGAAAATTAACAAAGAATTCAGATAACATATTCTTAAAATAAACTAAAAAAATCTGTGTACATAAGTATCAGTGTGTCTTCTATAGCACAATGTAAGTCTGACTTGATGCTGCATTATAACGTATTTGTATTGTCAGATAGTTCAACTCATGCTGTAGTGTCGTGGCCTAGGACTAGTGTTATGGAATGCGCGCTGGTTCGATCCACATGGGGAAGGAATTTTTTCATGAAATTCGGTCAGTGTATGGGACCAGTACCCACCCAGCATCATGATGAATTTGGGAAGCTACGATAGGTAGCGAAATTCGGTTCTGAAAGCCATCTGTAATGGCTGGTGGGATCAGCATGCTAACCACACGATACCTCCATTTTGGTTGAATGATCGTTCACCTCTGCTGAGGCATGTGGACGTGAGGCTGGTCGGCCATGGTCCCTTAATGGGATGTCGTGCCTCGGATTTATTTATTGCCAACACAATAGAGTTGCTGCAGTTACTCTTTTACTATCCAAAGAATAATTTAGATTTTGATTCTCTGCCAGAGCAAAAGAAGCAATTCTGTTGTTTTTGTATGTTTCACGTTGTATTAACATCACTGGCAATTTTAGTGTTGGTATGTTAGAAATGTAGTTAATTTCTTTACTTAAAATGAGATGACACTTAAGTAATTATAAATTAATTTGAATTTGGTCAAATATGTATTTGAAAAATTTGTGAATATGAAATTTCATTAAAGTATTAAAAAAATATAATCGTAAAAAGTGAAAAAAGAAATGAAGAAACAATAAAATCTATTTCAGTATCATTGATATTGAAAAAGTGGTTTTTGGCATTCTGTGTATTGCTGGAGTTTCTTCTAAGTGATGGACAGATTTCGCTCTTATTCGGAATTAAGTCAATTCAGTTAGGAATGATCTACATGTGATATAATCATTTTTACTAAAAACCTAAGTGATCTTTAAATAAAAATTAACATAAAATGGACTTATTTGAAATCGGCTTTTAACAATAATATGTTTGAAAATTTTGTTCCTCATATATAATCATATATGAAATGCTGTAGACATTATGTCCCCAAACCCCCTTTTTTGGAGAAATTAATTACTATTTACATAATTATAAACTTCAGACAACAAAAATCACAACAATGATTTCTGTACGAAATGCTTTCAAAATTAACATTAATTAGCAGTTGCAAAAGGAGTGCATTGTATTATATACTGGACTTTAAGATGTAAGAATACAAAGTCACATTGCTGTTCATAAAGTAATGAATTTAATTTATTCTTCGTCTTTTGCGACTAGTAATTAAGAAGAGACCGATAAGTTTTAATGTCAGTGTCATACCTGAATAAATACGTAGGTACTAATTTTCCTGGTTGCTGGCACCATAATTCCTCATTTATCAAACTTGGAGCACTAGAGAAGCAACTATATTTCCAGATTTTGTGTTGAAACTGTTTATCATTATTAAATGCAACGAATTCTCGTGACTGAACATCGTCTTTCATCTGGAAATCTAAGGGAAGTGATCACGTAACCTCTCAGATCTGAATGGATAATGAATGAGACAATAGTTCTGAAAAGTTATATCGTATTATAAAAAGGAAATGCACTGAGTGGCACAGATAAAAGTAGCCCGCCTCCTGTTTGAATGCAATATTGTGACTGCTTGAAATTCCATTATTGTATTCTATCATACCGTATCATAACGAAATGAGTAAACAACTATAATGGACAATTTTATACAATAAATTAGTTTTGACATTCATCCTGTCAGTATTTCATCAGTCGAATTACATGGTCTGTTCGCATTCTGCAAAATGACTTACTGGATACAAGAAAGAGTGGAAATTGTGGAAGCATATGTGAGAACAGGTTCGATTAAGAAAACTCGCGAAATTTTCAGGGACAAGTTTCTGGATAGAGGATAACTGGCAACGAGAGCAATTCAGAGTTTGGTTAGAAAGTAGCGCGCTACAGGATCTGTGCAAAATGCAAAAAGAGAAAGAGTTCCTTCAGTTCCCAAAGTTATTGAGGCTGGGTGTATCTGAACATGACTAGAGTGCACAGCTTGTATTGATGCTGCAGGGAGTCACTTTCAAATCATCTATAAAAAGTGAGTGCTTTTTAGCACTTTGCTTCTGTATTTACTCTATACTTACACGGGCTACTTTTATCTGCACCACCCTGTATAGAGCTCTTAGAGGATTTAAAATGAATTCTGTGGCATTTCCTCCAATTCTGAAAAACTATTTCTATTCTTGGTTGCTTCTCACCTGTATTTTTAATTCCAGTCATATTTGAAATATGCAACTTTATAACAAATAACATTTAATAAAATCATTATTTTATGAACTGGCTACCATATCTCCTGGCTTAGTTGCCTCATGAGTGTCACTTATGAATTTCCGAGTCTTCGAACTGCTGACTAAACATACATTCATTCAAACAGCGATCTGCAGTATAGAATTTACTGCTTATGTAAGAGGAATATAAATATTTCACTCCAAAAATATTTGAAATTCTGAAATAGTCACTTCTATAACATGCCTAACACTGTCAAGGTTGCAAAGTAACTTTAAATCTATGAACAGTATTATCATATTATGTAGAACGTTTATGTACACAACTAAAGCATGACTTGAACTGGACTAAGTGTAAACTCGTATGTGCATTGTATGGATTGAGAAGTGGTAAAAGTAACCCATGCCATCCTTTCTGCCTTAATATTACACTTTTACTAGTCCTTAATGTACAATAAGTATGTAATATTTGTGGGAAGAATATATATAAATATATATTTTATGTCTGTTTACTGCATTTTAAAAAAACATATATATACTGTAAATACAATAATAAGGAAATAAATTCATGTTACCATATCTCACTGGAATTGTTTCTCAGTCATATGCTTAGTGTTCACTTACTTACTTACTGGCTTTTAAGGAACCTGGAGGTTCATTGCCACCCTCACATAAGCCCACCATTGGTCCCTATCCTGAGCAAGATTAATCCAGTCTCTACCATCATATCCCACCTCCCTCAAATCCATTTGAATATTATCCTCCCATCTACGTCTCGGCCTCCCCAAAGGTCTTTTTCCCTCCGGCCTCCCAACTAACACTATATGCATTCCTGGATTCGCCCATACGTGCTACATGCCCTTCCCATCTCAAACGTCTGGATTTAATGTTCCTAATTATGTCAGGTGAAGAATACAATGCGTGCAGCTCTGCATTGTGTAACTTTCTCCATTCTCCTGTAACTTCATCCCGCTTAGCCCCAAATATTTTCCTAAGAATCTTATTCTCAAACACCCTTAATCTCTGTTCCTCTCTCAAAGTGAGAGTCCAAGTTTCACAACCATACAGAACAGCCAGTAATATAACTGTTTTATAAATTCTAACTTTCAGATTTTTTGACAGAAGACTGGATGATAAAAGCTTCTCAACCGAATAATAACACGCATTTCCCATATTTATTCTGCGTTTAATTTCCTCCCGAGTGTCATTTATATTTGTTACTGTTGCTCCAAGATATCTGAATTTTTCCACCTTTTCGAAGGATAAATTTCCAATTTTTATAGTTCCATTTCGTACAATATTCTGGTCACGAGACATAATCATATACTTAGTCTTTTCGGGATTTACTTTCAACCCTATCGCTTTATTTGCTTCAACTAGAATTCCCGCGTTTTCCCTAATCATTTGTGGATTTTCTCCTAGCATATTCACGTCATCCGCATGGACAAGCAGCTGATGTAACCCGTTCAATTCCAAACCCTCTCTGTTATCCTGGACTTTCCTAATGGCATACTCTAGAGCAAAGTTAATAAGTAAAGGCGATAGTGCATCTCCCTGCTTTAGCCCGCAGTGAATTGGAAAAGCATCAGATAGAAACTGGCCTATACGGACTCTGCTGTAGTGTTCACTAGTCTCATTATTTTATACAGTACTGTTTGGATCTGTGAGGACTGTCATGGGATCATTGATAGGGTGTTGTATCACGTGCACGAGTTGGAAGTTAATGAGCTAGAAGAGACGCATATGGAATCTATAAAATGTGGTTCACTGAGCTTTGGAAGACGAATCAGTTGAATGATATCATAAATACATTGACTAGTAAGGACAGATAACGTCAAGGTTAGAACATCAGTGCAGGCCAATTTAGTTCACAGCAATGCAGTACACACCAATCTTCATTTATGATACTGTATTACAAAGTGGGTAGGGGGAAGTGAGAAAAATCGGCTGTTTAAATAAAAGACGGCACATAAATCGCATTCTAATTGAAGATGACTACAACTAGGAATTTTAGGTGCAGTACCTTATTTTTTTTTTCTGCTATTAAATTGCCAAAATTCGCTTATCCTGCAAAGAAAACAATAAATAAACACACCTAACTGTGCTTTGGTTGCACCGTTCTGCACTTTACCGCTCTTTTTTTCACTCCTTTGCCACGTTTTATTCCTATAAAAATTAAACATGGAAAACCAAATATGTACGGCTTGACATGTTGTTTTCTAATGCCAGGCATTTGACAATAAAGTCATCTGACCTCTTGCACTCCAATATTTTTCAAAGATACTATCATGGCCAGCCACTGAAGCACAGATTTTGAGGTGTTCCAAATCCATTTCTTGGTTTGAGTTGCACAATGGGCAGTTAGGGGACTGCAAAAGGGTATCTGTCGGATACAGGGGGGAGAGCCATTAATCCTTTCCATTGAAGGCTTTAAGGAACCAACCTGGACAAATACCCAATGTCCCATCCCTACCTTCCCGTGGTGCAGCTGTTAGTAAGCATAATTTTACGAGCTGAACTAAAGGGAGGGGCTACTCATCAATTAGCACTGGTCAGCTTGATGAGTTAATGACTGAATTTGGTATAATTTTCCTCTATCCAATACCTAATTCCCTCTTTACCCTTACCTCTCCAGTTCTCTGAACTCTTACTTTCTTCGACCCCGACGGCATTAGAGCATTCGAGGCCTAGGGGTTCATTTCCCTTTCCTTCCTCCTCTTTCTACTTTTCTGTTCCTAGTGCTGACCTGCTATGGCACTAAAATCGTCCTCCAGTGGCTTAAGGAGGGAAAGCTGGTGATCAACAAGATCTCCCAGCTAGGTCCAATGGACCCGTCGACCAACAGCAGGTGTGGTCCTCCAGACATTCTGGGGGTTGTGTGTGAATGAAGTAGCCACCAAAACGTTAAAATATGGTGTTCACTTAAATCGGCTACAACTTGCCATTTTCACTCCAATATGAAATGAGTACCATTAAGGTAAAATTACAGCTTGACATGTGCTTCTATCTATAAACGCCATCCAGTCACCTCAATCAAGTCTCCTGCTTTAGGGTGGCACCACATTACTTTCACTTCAGTGCAGTTGTGTTTCGAATTACTTTGAGCCTCAATGAACTCCTGTTAGGCAAAAGGTCCACAAACTAATAAATTAGAAAAAATCTAACATTGCAATGGATCTGTATCACATTGTGGAACAGATGATAATGAGAATGCCTATATGTTGGGCCTTGCTAACCCGTGAACATAGGCCACTTAGACATGTTGGCAGAAAAGAGGTTCAAATCAAACAAAAAACTTCTGAATAATTTTCATGATTCAGTCAAATAAATCATAAAAAGTGAATAAAAATTACATCTGTAAAATAACAAGGATTCCTAATGGATGAAGATCATACATAATCCTTACACAATTTCAGAAGTATCACAAAAGCAACGGTTGCTACCTTTCATGTTATTACCAGTCATGTTACCAGCATCAAGCTGTACAGGAGGATTTGAAGATGGATTCAGATGTTGTCACCAATTACTGAGAAGGAAAATGATTTCACTGTCAAAGTTATACATACATTCATGCATACAGACGTGGACAAATTATTAGACTAAATTAAATATATGTGGAACAAAGCTGTATTTGTCGGCAGAAATGAACAAAAATGTATTTTGCACAGAAATAATGAACATAAAATTGAGTCTGAAGGTTACTAATATTTTGTGAACATTCCCTTATTCTTTATTAACACATTGGTTTTGTCAGGGATGCTGGAAACCAAAGCTTGACACTTTCTTTAAATATCAGCATCATTTAGCCAGATATCAGACAGTGCTTAAATGAGTCCATGTTTTGTTGTAAGCCTCTTTTTGTTCACTTTCTTCTACAGTATAGATCACAGATTTTCAATTTCGTTCATGTCCGGTCTTCTTGCAGGCCATGGGAGAATATCTTCTGCAGTATATAATTAAAACACCAGTAGTACCAACACAGCCAGACAAAATATACTTAACCATTAGAAAAATATACCAGAAGATGTAAACAATCATATTTACAACAACAGAGACTCTGTGAAATACACTGATAGTTGATATGACGAATTATATTATGTTTCCAAGAGAAATGTTTTAGTCTAATAATTTGTCCACGTCTCATTCATACATACATACACACTGTAAATATTATTTCACAAGTTTATTTTTATTTAGTTTTATTACACAAAATTCTTGTCAAGTTCCATCGCATTTTAAGTCTACAATAAGACCAACTGTGGAGTTATACATCAACGGAATAAAACTTCCAGTGAAAATAAAAATAGTTTACCTCTCAATCAGGTAATGTCATTAAACAGGCAATAATTAATATGATACATATTAAATATTTGTCAATAACTTACATGATTTGCATAAGAATTTCACAATTCTACTCCTTTAAATTTTGGCAACAAATTAAAATCAAAACAGATTGGTACTATACCTCAATATGTCCCACGAATGTGTAAGCATAAATACCATCATTCTAGTGTGATAGGATCACCTGATGAACAAACTGTCTGACGCTGGAAAAGATCCAGAGTGATAGCACTCAAGAACACGGGCATCGAATGCTGGTGCTTCAGATGCAGGTTGATGAACTCTTCAAGTGTCAGGGAATACGGAGTTTCAAGTAACTCAGGGCTTCCATTTACAAGCTGAAACATGAACAAGAGAAAATTATTTATAATGCAGTATTTTCTATATTCATTAATTACATTTTAATGAAACAGTATATTTAATTGCAATGTAGTACTAAACAAGAAATGATATGGTCCTACATACCTTGAACATGAGGAAGTCGTCTGGGGAGTCTGCATACATGCTAGACAGTCTGTATAAATTAGGTTTAATGCGGTCAATCCTGTAGCCTAACAGTATGTAGCACACTTCTCTGTACTCTTGGCTTGTAGATTTGAAAGCTTCTTTCAGTCTTTGCAGTTTTGTATCGTAAGATTTTATCTGTTCCCGTAACTCTGAAATATATACAGTAAATTGCTATAAGAATGTGTTATCAACTTGCATTACAGCTCTCTGGAATGCTGAAGTGAAATCAATTATTTGAATAGATTTAAATACATGCTAAAACATTTAAACACATATTGCTTCTCTTCCCACCTACTTCAATAACGGAGCCTCATCTTGTTTGCGCTGCAGAATGAGTCACACCCAAGTTACCAAGCCAAAAGGTTGCTTTTTGATGGCTTTTCGCAGTCAGTAGTTGTCTCCTTTAAGCCCAACACAACACAATGCATGGATTTTCCTTATTAATTGTCTGTAGGCTCAACACTAAACGACATTTCAAACAAGTTGAGAGGATGTGAAGGCATTTCTTTCCCCTTCTACTTGCCCTGAGTCCGTCAGTAACAGAACGGTAGCTGTTACCTCTTATACCTGGACCCCCCCAAGTTGTACACACAAGAAAATAAAATGTTAAATAAAGCACATAAGTGGATATACAATACAGTGACACACATGTTTGACGATTACATGTTTCAGTATATTTTGGTGTCGTTCTTACAATATTTTCAACTAATAATTAATTAAATTAAGGGATGCTAGTTTGTATTATGAAGTCAGGGGGAGTGATACAGTGCAGATTGTCCTGTTGTGTATGCTTAGAGTAGCAACTAGCGGTGAAGAAAACATTTATCTTCTGCTGTCAGTAGCTTTTTAATGTGCCAGTTGATATAAACAGCGATAAAATGAAATACAATCGCTTACTATAGATTACCGGTAAACATTTTCAATAATAGGAATTTTCACTATGTTCAAAGTCAATTATTCAAATGTTAGTAAGATAGACAGTAGCATCTTCCCCTTCACGGATAGTAAAGAGTGTGAGTAGAAGGGAAGGCCTAACCAAACTGAAATGGGGATTAGAGCATTAATCTTCCATTCAGACGGTACGGATTAGATTCCCGGCTGGGTTGTGGTGGACAAAGACACTGCAGAGGATTTTTCTCGGGGTACTCCCGTTTCCCTCTACACCTCCCTCTCAATTCGTCTATTGTGTGTAGTAGTTAAAAATAGATTGGGGTGAAGTCTTGGGGTACTACAGGTTTCCGATGCTGATACAGGAAGGGACTCACTGGGGCTTATCATCTGTGCATGCTATGCGACAAACAGTGTGCTGAATTATTAAAGAGAGAGAGAAAAAAAAAACTCATCCGGCCTTAATTAAGGATCACCACGAGGATCCGGAAATTAATAGCAAACAAATATAATTAATTAAATATGAATATTGTTATAAAAATAAAGTGTAATAATTAAGCACCATTGAGTATCAATTATAAAATAAAATCTTAGAAGATGACTATAAAATTATACTGATAAATAAAATATTTTATGTAAAATTAGCATATCCTTAATTAAGGCCTTCTGAGTAGTATAAATGAAATTGTATAATCTGCAGGGAATCTTTGAGAATCTGCGAGATGATTTTTTGAATTTCAAAAGATGATATTGATAATTGTTTTAAAAAATGATATGTAAATTTTGGTAAAGAACTCCGAGCACCAAAAAATAAACCTGTCACTGACCAATTGAAGAGAGGGATGTTATACTTGGCACTAAGGTAGGGAATACAAGGTTCATAAATGGCCCTCTTTTCCTGATCAACCTGATGAGCTTGGTTTAGATCTCTCTCCATGCGTATAGTTGGATCTATGATAATAGCCTTTTGTTGTTGCCTGTTTATTGCTATCATATCCGCTCTTCTGTGAGAGTCGTCTTCAGAAATGCAGTGGACCTCTTCATGAACTTCCCAACAGGAAGAAAACAGGTTCCACAGAAACATTGTACAAAGCTGAACACAACTGTTATGACATTTTTTTTTTTCAATAGATATGTTTCAATGAGAAAAATGCGTTGTTCTATTGTATATCTAAGTATGGTTAAAAATACATCTTTCTCAATACAATTCGATAGACTTGGAGGAAATAACTAACTGGGAAATTCAACACGGTGCCAATAAACCACATCTTGTCTCAAAAGAATGCCATTAACTTGGGTTTGACTCATTTTATAAATGTAAAGGTAGTTTTAAATCTAAACATTGCTATTGAAAAAGATATGCCAACAAAATGTTAAAAAAAAATTGTAAGAGCAACAGCACTTGTGCACACTGTATCAGCTTCCATTAGTATAACATGGGAGATTAAATAGTTACAGAAAACTATCAAGATCAATAATCATGATGAAGATCTTGAACACGTTCTTCTATACTGTCCATCCATAAACCACAAAAGAAGTAAATTAAAATCATCAGTACCAGTTGCAGAAGACACAGCCCTGCAGTATATATTGACTACACCCCAACTCTGGCTACTAGCAACAGGCATCTATAATGAACACCGATCAAAATACCCTCATTTCTAGTGAAAAAACAACAACTGAATAGACTAAAGTGGACTTTATGTTGTCAGCAAATAGCTGGATACATTAAGATTGATATATCGCAGTTTTTCTTAAAAATTTAATCTCTGCTGCTCTTATTCTCGATTTATATCAATTTATGTAACATTTATATGAATTTTTATAAAGGAAGATCAAAATTTTTTAAGTTTTCTATTTCATAATGTGAGCTTATACTACATTTGACACTAAAAGAATTAACTTTCAACAAAACAGTAAAAATCCATCCATGCATGTTCTCCATTGTGTTCAAGCGTGATATAAAATAATATACACTTCAAATACCTTTGACTTCTTGAGAACTGGAAGTAGCCAGACGGAAATTGACGGCCTCTGTTACATCCAGTGTCTGTCCCCCCTCCAGCACCCGCACTCTTTCTTGCAAACGTTCACACTCCTGCTTGAGTTGTGCCACCTCATCCTGCTGCTCCGCTTCCGCTTTTGCTGCTGGGTTCATCCTGCCATCGCATAAAATCTACTACAGCACACTCTAATAAAAACCACTTACTTGCCACATAACATAAAAGATGCGTTCGTACAGCTCATATTTCTGCCAGGAAAGCTACATTTTTTTTTCCCCTTTATACAACGGAGGGGCCTGAAGACTAGCACCCCCCCCCCCCCAAGGCTTGTTGTGTCTTGCCACTCCTTGAGTTAGGAATGACTGTTGAGTTCAAAGAGCCACTTTCTTCGTGGACATCATGACTGAGCTATCCCTCTCGTGGGTACTCACCTTGTCGTGGTGAGGGGCTTAAACTTGAGGTACCCCCAGAAGCTGCATTAACACCAATGCAGTCCCACTATATTTTTCAAAGTAAATTAAAATCATCAGTACCAGTTGCAGAAGACACAGCCCTGCAGTATATATTGACTACACCCCAACTCTGGCTACTAGCAACAGGCATCTATAATGAACACCGATCAAAATACCCTCATTTCTAGTGAAAAAACAACAACTGAATAGACTAAAGTGGACTTTATGTTGTCAGCAAACAGCTGGATACATTAAGAAGATTGATGACTGAGCTATGAAGTACCATCTTAGCCAAACCCCCACCAGAGAGGCCCTCTGCTCCTCTCAAAGTAAGCTACACCCGCCACTTGTATGTCAGTCACATGCCACACCATTTTGGGTGGATACTATTGAAATGAACAATGACAATGGAAATGAAAACCCTGAGGAACCACAACTCTGTCAACGTTGGGATTAAACCAAGGTTCGCGTCGCTCTGCCAGCTGGCTACTGAATACTGAACACTAAACGAAGTGCTCCAGCTTCTGCATCTTTTAATATGGAATATGAGCAAACTTACGACTCATAGCATATACAGAAAAGAAGCTCAAGGAAGTGAATTGTTAAAGAACTGGAGCAATACACACTAATGGCCAACTCACTGCACAAGATCCTAACTTGGTGACACTATTACTCTTTGCAATGGAGCATGGCAAATTCAAATTTATTTTGAGAGATTTGGTATACTTATGCAATGAAATGAAATTTCGGGAGGAGGGCACTATGAATCAGAAGTGCACCCTGAAAGCCCCGACAGGCTTGGGGCTACCACACTGCCAGCACCAGCAGGCTCGGGGCTACTCCCTGTCAGCCCCGGCAGGCTTGGGGCTACTCCCTGTCAGCCCTGGCACGCTTGGGGCTACTCCCTATCAGCCCCGACAGGCTTGGGACTATTCCCTGTCCGCCACGGGCAGGCTCTGGGGCTATTCCCTGTCAGCCCCGGACAGGCTCTGGGGCTATTCCCTGTCAGCCCCGACAGGCTTGGGGCTATTCCCTGTCAGCCCCGGGCAGGCTCCGGGGCTATTCCCTGTCAGCCCCGACAGGCTTGGGGCTATTCCCTGTCAGCCCCGGGAAGGCTCTGGGGCTATTCCCTGTCAGCCCCAGGCAGGGTCTGGGGCTATTCCCTGTCAGCCCCGGGCAGGCTCTGGGGCTATTCCCTGTCAGCCCTGGCAGGCTTGGGGCTATTCCCCGTCAGCCCCGGGCAGGCTCTAGGCTATTCCCTGTCAGCCCCGACAGGCTTGGGGCTATTACCTGTCAGCCCCGGGCAGGCTCTGGGGCTATTCCCTGTCACCCCCACAGGCTTGGGGCTATTCCCTGTCAGCCCTGGGCAGGCTCTGGGGCAATTCCCTGTCAGCCCCGGGCAGGCTCTGGGGCTATTCCATGTCAGCCCCGACAGGCTTGGGGCTATTCCCTGTCAGCCCCGGGCAGGCTCTGGGGCTATTCCCTGTCACCCGCACAGGCTTGGGGCTATTCCCTGTCAGCCCCGGGCAGGCTCTGGGGCTATTCCCTCTCAGCCCTGACAGGCTTCGGGCTATTCCCTGCCAGCCCCGGGCAGGCTCTGGGGCTATTCCCTGTCAGCCCCGACAGGCTTCGGGCTATTCCCTGCCAGCCCCGGCAGGCTTGGGGCTATTCCCTGTCAGCCCCGGGCAGGCTCTGGGGCTATTCCCTGTCAGCCCCGGGCAAGCTTGGGACTATTCCCTGTCAGCCCCGGCAGGCTATGAGGCTATTCCCTGTCAGCCCCGGCAGGCTATGAGGCTATTCCCTGTCAGCCCCGGGCAGGCACTGGGGCTATTCCCTGTCAGCCCCGGGCAGGCTCTGGGGCTATTCCCTGTCAGCCCCGGGCAGGCTCTGGGACTATTCCCTGTCAGCCCCGGGCAGGCTCTGGGGCTATTCCCTGTCAGCCCCGGGCAGGCTCTGGGGCTATTCCCTGTCAGCCCCGGGCAGGCTCTGAGGCTATTCCCTCTCAGCCCCGGCAGGATCTGGGGCTATTCCCTGTCAGCCCCAGGCAGGATCTGGGGCTATTCCCTGTCAGCCCCGGGCAGGCTCTGGGGCTATTCCCTGTCAGCCCCGGGCAGGCTCTGGGGCTATTCTCTGTCAGCCCCGGCAGGCTCTGGTGCTATTCCCTGTCAGCCCCGGGCAGGCTTTGGGGCTATACCCTGTCAGCCCCGGCAGGCTTGTGGCTACTCCCTGTCAGCCCCGGCATGCTTGGGGCTACTCCCTGTCAGCCCCAGCAGGCTTGGGGCTACTCCCTGTCAGCCCCGGCAGGCTTGGGGCTACTCCCTGTCAGCCCCGGCAGGCTTGGGGCTATCCCCCTGGCAGCCCTGGCAGGCACAGGGCTACTCGGACCTTTCACGACCTATTGCACTAACCGTGAAGCTATACAGTAAGGTTCGCTGCATACCCAGGTTTGAAGCCAGCAACTCCACTCCTCCCTAAGCCAGCCGGCATTTTGGGAATCTACAGACCGATAATGAAATGGAGAAATGTTGACAGAATGATGTAGATGCCTAATATGGGGAAATAGAAGGACCCGAGAAAACCCAACTGCTATCTTATCCGTCGCAAGTGTCACTATGGATTTTTCAATGAAAAATCTCAGATCTGACCAAGGTTCGAACCCAGACTGTCAACATGACATGTTGAATGTCTCGACTACTCAGCCAACACAAGACTTTCGGTATAGTTATATCAAACAACTGCTTTTTTATGAGTATGAGACAGTTAACATCTACTATTTGAATGTTAAGCAATGGTGGCTTCACCAGCAGATGTGTTACCTGAAGTGCAAAACCCTGGTCTTCAGAGGGTTAAAATCGCCCTTCAGTGCCCTCTGCTCCAGTTCTATTTCCAGCTCATCTCTGCGTTTTAACAATTCTTCCTTCTCTTTCTGGAGCATGTTTCTCTCTTCCTCCAATTTCATGATTCTTTCAGTAGTCTGCAAGCCCCCTGCAAGTTTTAACACAGCTAATTAATTAATCAATCAATCAGATGCTCAGAGCATTGGGTTTCCTCCATTTGGTCTCTAATATGCCAGGGAACATCTGTGATGTCATTAACACTCCTATCTGAAATGCTGTAGTATGTGGTGCTTGTCATACTTGAATCTTCTTCTCTACAAAGAACACATTTTGTTGATTCATAAATTCCAATTGTGAAGAAAACCCAATGTCTTCATGGAAAAGAAAGGAAGGATTTATTAAAGGAAAGTAAAGTTACTGAGCTCACAAATAAATTCAATTTTGGCAAGTATGCATTTTCTAGATTCACCGATAATAACATATTTGACTTGGTTAGAAACTATTTAGGTATTTTTGTATTTCTAAATTTAATAGTTTTGATGGTACGACAAAAGAATGCTATGAAATAAAATTAAGAAATGAAGGCTTACCAACGAGAGTGCTTGTATGAACTGTATAAGTATTTCTGTAACGAAAGAGGGATGGAAAATACTAGAATAAGAGAAGATTTAGATATGCTGGCTGCACATTGCAGATTGAAACGTGAAGTACAACTGAGGAACGTGAACAAATACTGATTGAAACTAAATTCTAGAATGAGTTGAGTCTTGTACAAAACTAAAAGCAAGTGCAAGATAAAACAAAATTTTTGTTTATTAAATACGTAAATTGTAGAAATTTTATTTAAATAATAGTATATCTTTGTGTAAAAATTATTATAAAGTGTGTAATGTAAGGGTTCAATTGATTACTTGTATTTACTTTGCCTGTGAACTATAATATAATAATTATCATATCTAGACTTCGTTGAATTGCCACACGCAGCATGCAATCAGGTTGCCGATGTACGGTAGTAAAGAGGAGGTGAGCGACCGCCCGGTCTCTTAGTATAAGCAGTTCATGTTAAGAGTTGTGACCGGTCCAAATAGATAGAGCAGCTACAGCTAATGTATACCTATGTAAGCACTTGTTTTTGCATTACTGTGGTTGGAATAGTCAAAGCTTAACATTTGTTCAGTGCAGACAAGAATTCAATCACACATACCACAATGAGAGTGTTGCTGTTCCAAGCAATTGCCCCTGGAATACCCTTACCCCCGCAGCCAGTCTTGATCCATTGGGGAACGTGGTTGGATGCTGTTAATTGTTATGCAGAATATTACGGCAAAATAATGGAGGTAATTGGTGCATTGGATAGTACAGACAGTTCCGCTGTTGCAGCTGTAAAATCATTGCCTTCTGAACAGCTATTAGAAGATATTCTGTTCATTGATTCTAATTTTAAAATCGTGTCCGAAAGCATTATCCTGTTAGAATCGTTTAAACTACAACTCTCAGAAGCCCTTAATATAGTGGATAAAGTATCACAAACCGTTATCCAAAATAACAATTCACTAATTTCAGAAAAAGTGAAATGTAAGTTGAGAAACATTATTGCAAAAAATTCTGCCTATCCACAACTTCGTATTATAAATGATGTACCATCAGGTCACGGCAAGACGTCTGAAGTTGGTGTACTAAAAAGTAGTAACTTTCCGTTCTTCAAATATGTACGTATTACATCGTGTGATGTTGAACATACATTTTCCCAATAGGCTATAAAAACTGTTTGAGTGACCATCGGAGGAGGTTCACTTTGCAGTCTCTCAAAATGTACGCAACTCTTCACTGCAATGCACATATTCAAAGATGATGTGAGTATCTTACATTAAATTTTAAGAGTTAATATATCTCACTATAAAATAATTGTGTATTTACTTGTTTAGACATTTCCTACTTCAATGATCATTCATTATATTTCTTGAATGCAGGATACAGGTTTTATTGTAACCGCAGTATACTGCTCAGTGTTTACATCAGAGGCATACTCGATCCGTTGCACGTCCCCTTCTCATACAGTCTATACCGCGTGCGTAGTAAACCTTACGATTCTCGTGGCAATTCCACGAAGTCTAATCATATCATATCATGGAAAAGAATACAAAGGAAATAACGATATTTTACCAATGGGAATAGCTTTATCCGAATTATTTGAAAAGGATGTAAAACGTATTAAAACTTCACATCATTACCTGAACCTTTTGATGCTTTCTCCAGGTCTGACTCCAACTTTTCAGCTAATTCGCGGTATCCTTCAACTGTTTTCTCCAGTGCTTCAATCCGTGACTTCTGCTGTTGCTGCTGGGAGGTCAGCAGTGCTGACGTGGACGTCACTGTTAATTCTTTCTCATAAAGGTCCAACTGTGACCGATAACTGTCACGTTCCTGCAATAAAACACATTATTATGAGCTCAAAAGAGCCAAGACCATGCAGTGAGGTTACCAGACTTCCTGTTTTCTGGAGACAGTTCCAAAAAATTTCATCCCTCGATTTAGCAGTGGCGGCTACTCCCTATGTGCTAACGTGCTGTAGCACGCCATAAAATTATCGTCGAAATAATATTGTTAAAGAAAACGCACATAATACAAATTTTACTTATAATAGTTAATTATTTTCGATAATTTGGTGCTATAGACTCAATGGAATCCATCCTTACTCTACATGCTAATTCCCAATTCAGTCCGGCTAGCAGTGTCTGCTCATGCGCAGAACAGCACTTCACCTCGCCCCTCCTTGATATTTTGTCCTGCTTTTCCACACAACCCCGTGCTCACTATTGTGCAGCGCGGTACGCTCTTCTTCGCTTTGTTTTGGTGAAACTTTCTCTCTTCCCTTCTATATTCTTTGGTTCATACAGTGCTACCTAGACAGCGCTAAAGATATAACTTTGAAATAAAGAAAATACGTTTTATATAAATGTTAAATGTTATGATTTATTTAACGACGCTCGCAACTGCAGAGGTTATATCAGCGTCGCCGGATGTGCCGGAATTTTGTCCTGCAGGGGTTCTTTTACATGCCAGTAAATCTACTGACATGAGCCTGTCGCATTTAAGCACACTTAAATGCCATCGACCTGGCCCGGGATCGAACCCGCAACCTTGGGCATGGAAGGCGAGCGCTGTACCAACTCGCCAACCAGGTCGACCGTTTTATATATGTAGCTTATTTTTGCTTTTTGTGTTTTTCATAAATATAATCATATTGAAATACATTTTTGAACGTTTGTGTAAACAGGTTTACTTTTATATAATCTCAGCAGATAGTTTGAGTTTATTATCTACGTGTTACGGGGTCTATGTTGGCATGCATTTTTGCGGGAGTCCGTTAAAATAGGGATTATTTTCCACTTTCAAAACAGTGTGTGCAGGTTTATGGGATTCATTGTAGTTATATCATGATGAACTCCATTGATTCATTACTCATAACTGCTTTCTCCAAGCAGCCATAGAAGTTTAAATTAGAATTAAAAATCTAGGTCGGCCAACACCAATATTGTGCAGAAAGTAAAGGATGGTAAAAACTCTGTGTACACTAGGACATGTAACAGAAGAGTTCATGACAACAGCGACTGGATATGTGGATGCGAAATACGAAATGCTCTGTTCTGCTTCCCTTGCCTCCTATTTAGTAGTGGTGATTCGTGTCAAAGATCTTGGTCTCTGAATGAATATATAAAGAAACATTCACACAGCAAGAAACATAAACTCGTTTGATCTTTGTACGATTGGCACTGCAAATATTGCAGTGCAGCTAATAGACCTTATCAAGAATCAGCACAGAAACATGAAAAAGTCGAAAAAATCGATATATTTTATCGAAAATAATTGACTGTATTAAATTTTGTGGGAAATTTGAACTAGCGCTACGTGGCCATGATGAGACGGAAATGTCAGATAATCTCGGTGTGTTCTGATAACCAGCGTGAACAGTGTAGTGAGAGAACACATTGAAAATAGCAAAGTGTTTAAAGGCAATTCTAAGTCGATTCAAAATGTCGACAGATGGATTTCACCTTAAAAAATTAGGAGAGTCTAAAAATATTTTTAGCACGCTATTATTTTCAGGTACGAGCCACCACTGGTCCCCAGATATTCCTGGATTTTCAGTGTTAATTATTATTATGGTTTAATGATCCTTGCACATTGCTGTGGATGAATTTTGGTAATGCGACTGTGCTGCTTTTTCATGATGCCGTAATCAAAACTGAAGATGAGGACATAGCTGTAGTCGAGTCTTCCATATTGTTATCAAGATTAATAGAAAAACTGAACTCCGGGGAAGAAGAGAAACTTATTCCATTGTCAATTTATTAAGCAACTTATGACATATTTCTTATTCCATAATAGAATTCTCAGTGTCTCTTGTGAATTCATGAAAATGCTGTTGAACATCCCGTTGCTGAATAACATTTGTATGGAATGTCAGCCAGCATATTGCTGAGATCTCCTCCACAAACAGAAAAATTTAAAGATGGTCAATCATTTTTCTTCAAAATAAATGTACATGGACTTGATCAAGATAAGATAATTTGTTTGATAAATTTTTTGCTTGAAGAAATATGTGACTTCAGAGAAAGTACGAAGCAAAGTGGAATGAAGACAACTCTATTTTTTGCTCAAAATGAATTGAGTCAAATTTTTAAAACTTTCTCTGAGAATATGCTTCCCTTTGCATAACTCTAGGAGTTGACTGAACTGTCTCTGAGTCTTCCTGATGGTCTTTGAGGGTTGTCATTCCTTAAGGAGATTTAAAAATAACTTAAAAGGCTGTGTACAAAAAGTAAATTAAAAAAAATACATTAAATTACTTAAGGTGACATGTATTTACTTAGCCTGATGAGCTATTCCCTTGGTTTGAATTGTAAATTAGTTTGAAATAGCTTGTAGACATGTTTAGTTTAATGTTGTTTTCTAATGCCAGGCATTTGACAATAAAGTCATTTGACCTCTTGCACTCCAATATTTTTCAAAGATATTATCATGACCAGCCACTGAAGCACAGATTTTGAGGTGTTCCGAATCCATTTCTTGGTTTGAGTTGCACAATGGGCAGTTAGGGAACTGATATATTAAAATTCTATGCAGGTGTTTGGCCAAACAATCATGGCCTGTTGCCAATCTAAATGCAGCTACAGACGATTTTCGTGGTAAATCGGGAATTAACTGTGGATTATGATGCAGAGAGTTCCATTTTTTCCCTTGAGATTGTCTTATCAAATTTTGTTTGTCGAAGTCTAAGTATGTAGATTTAATAAATCTTTTCACAGAGTAATACATAGATTTAGTAACAGGTCTGTAAGTAGCAGTGTTTAATGTAGTTCTGTTTGTAAGTATGAATAAGGGTGTAATAATTGTTTGTTTTATTTGAAGTGAGGTGAGTCAGTGAAGTTATGGTTTACAGTGGCAGTGAATAGTTTCGATCATTGATAATTTATAGTGTCAGTGAAATGTGTCGTAGTGCCAGTACAGTGAGTGAGATGAGAGTAAAGTTAAAGATTATTATCAGTACCATTGTGAAAATTATGTAGGGCCTATACATATGTAGGTTGTAATGGAAAATTAGGTTCACTTATTAATTACATTATTTTATGTATTATTATTATTAATTGTAATTATTGTGTATTAATTTTTATTATGTGTAATTAAGTTACCACTGTCACAGGGTGTTTGCCCACTTGCAGTGTAAATAAATAAATACGTACAAACATGAGTTTTTTCTTCAATGAACATGATGTGGACATCCCAAAATCCAGAATGAGTTTAGAAACTGTTCAAGCCATGCTTATTGTTTTAACCAATTTCAACATGACCTGGCAAGTATTTGCTGCAAAACTGAGACAAAGAAAAGACCTGCCTAATAAAATTCTGAAAAATACCAACAGTTTAAATAGTAGCTAAGTAAAATGAACGGGTAATTTGAGTGTGTAAAGAGAATGAGTATTTTATTTCTTTAGTATGAAAAAACAGTACAAATGAATGCCAAACTAACAGAATCGTTAAAAGTAGTTTTTCATATCTGTCTTCAGAAAATGTACAAAAAAATTTGTAACCATAAGTTACAGAAATGTAATGTAACTTACGCGTGAAACTAGCAAGAGTTTCTTCTGCAGACGCTTAATAAGGTTACTCTGTTGCTCTTGAACACCCTGTAGCTTTTCTATCTGCTTCGTAGCCTTTTCCAGTTCCATCTCAGTTCTGGATTTGCCATTCTGAGCTGCCTTCAACCTAAGCACATAAATGTGACATTGCGATAAACAAATAAGACACACACACACAAAATTAGGTCAGGAGATCAAGAGAACCACAAACTATTTGTAATAATTCTATCCCCAAATAGTGAGCTATTTGCATGGAAACATGACTACCAGTATGTGCTGTGACAAAAGCTACTTCAAAAAGAGCAAAATTATGTTATCTCTGTTACCTCGCCAAAAAAAAAAAAAAATGAATTAACAGTTTGCAGCATCACAACACTTTTTTAATGGGAAAGTAAAAATGTATTTCATAACCTAAGTTGGAAAGTTCAGATCAGAATGCTTTCCATCATCAACAGCACTTACTGAGAGTCGAGCTGTCCCTTGTCTGCGGTGAGTATCAGCTCCTTCTGCTGCAAAGTTTCAATCCTTATCCTCAACAATTCTGGTCCTGAAATTGCCTTTTCAGGCGGAGCTCCAACACAATGGTCTCGAGCAAGCCGATGCCACTGCTCTAGCAAGTTCTCCAGCTGGCCTTGCGTGGCCTGCAGCTGGGTCAGCTGCTGTTCACGCTCTTCATATCCTGCCTGACGCGATCGCAGATCCATCACCTCTTCTTCCAGTATAAGTTTGTTGTGCACAGCATCCCTGAAAACCAGTTTTCTGGTACAGAATGCAATATGAAGTGAAAACTGTACTTAAGTATTATAATCACACATAGCCCTGTTCAGTCTTAAAGCAGGTGTGAACTGTACCATCCAGTTGCCTGCCCATCTGTGAACATCAGACTACACAGTGGAAAATTCTTAATGCATTAACTTATACGGTTCTTTGATTTCATTGATAGCTAAAATTTGCTATTCCCTATTACCATTAGTAATACTGCTTTCACACATAGCTCCAATTTACTTAAACAGATGAAAATTTATTTGCAGGTTTAATGGGTCCGCATCACACAAATACAGGGTGTATCTAAATTGGTGTCAAATATTTCGGGGACATGTTCCTAACACCAAAACATTACAAAAAGTTCCTATGAACATTGGTCTCAAAATAATTTATTTCAGAGTTACAAGACAAAATTTAATGTTACAAAAATTGCTCGAAGTGGCTTCCTCCTGCTTCGATGTGTCCCCTAAACCTGCTCTGGCATACTCTGTTGAAAATTCCTGGAGTGTTTCGTATTTCGTGAAATCCATTTGGATACGCTCTCAGAATATCAACATTAAGTACAGGAGTTGCATAACCCAGGGACTTTAAATGTCCCCAGACGAAGAAATCCATTGGATTCAAATCAGGCGATCGAGCAGGCCATGCAATGAATCCCCTTCGACCAATACATCTTTGGGGAAATCGATCATTAAAAAAATTACGAACTATCAGACTGAAATGAGCTGGAGCAGCATCGTGTTAAAACACATTCGTTGGATGACGTCCAGAAGCACATCATCAATTAAATGATGCAAATCATTTCGTTCTGTTCACTCACAGAATACATTTTCTTCTGATTTCTTTGCTCTACAAAATACAAACGAACAAAAAACCATCAAACAATCAGTGGTCAATGAAGGGACAAATCCTTTAATAACACCCTAACGAATGGTTTTCAGACCCATGTTCTTATTAACTTTTTTAATTGTTTTGATGTTAAGAACACGTCCCCGAAATATTTGACACCAATTTAGATACACCCTGTATATACAAATTATTGTGGGTCGTCACTGTACTACGATGCAAGTGCGTTATTTGAATAGTTCAACAACAAATGATGTACTGTATTGGGAAGCAATAAAAGATTTTATGAAATTTTAATAATCAATTCGATAATGTAATCTTCCACTTTCCAATCTGCAAATTTCGAGCACCCAACTCGTACTTTGATAATAATAATATTTTAATTATTTAATTTGTTTAAGGAATTCGCCACTGTACCACATTATCTCCTGGCATAGTTACCTCATGGGTGATGCCTTATAAGGCTCCAACCAGTCTTCGCCTATCGACTAAACATTCAAATGGTATTATTTTGCTTCTGCAGCCATTATTTTATTTTTATTTAAAAATCTAGCCGTACTCACGTGCTTTGCTGCACTTATACCTGTCATATTTCCAAATACAGCTTTGTTATTGTTAGTTCATAATTCATTTATTGTCAATTATACATAGTTTCTTCTGAATTACTACTTTTAAGCTTGGTATTATGTTAGACCTAACAGCATCTGAAATAGAAGGTTGTTAGTCTCAGCTCAGTATAGATTCCGTTTAAGAAGTGTTGCTTCTAATAGCATGGATGGCACTGAGAATGTCAATTTGTGGAATGATTGCCAGTTTGAAGACGAATCCAGTTCCAGTTTAGATGAGATGATAGGAGAAAAAGCAGGACACTGGGAAAACAATCAGAAGAGGATGTTGCTAAAAACTGAAAATAGTTTTAAATTGTAAGTTTTTCATTCTATAACACTGTCAAAGTGTATGTCATATTACATTCCAGGTCTTAACAGATTCTGGCCAATATGGTAATTCGTAAATACTGAATGACAATAAAATTCGTCTGCCTAAAGGTGTATGGAGAAAAAATATGTCATAAGCAATACTTTTCTTTATCAAGAATACAGAAACCATGTTTCAAAAATCTTCTATTACATAATTTTTATTGTTCTAACACTTAGAAACTAGTCAGCCAGGTAATTTCCTAATGTTAACACAGTAAAGAAGTTATAAAGTTGCTTCAAATAACGTGTTATGTGTCCTTTCTCGTGTTAAATTTTACATTACTCGTTAACATGTTTCAGCCTGTTAACGAAACATGTTAATGAGGTAATGTAAAATTTAACACGAGAAAGGGCACATAACACGTTTTCCGAAGTGATATAGTGTTAAACATTGTGTAATCCAGATGTATTATAAAGTTAATCAGTGATTACATAATTTTTTTTAAATATTGCAATACTTCATAATTCGTGTAACAAAATAAAATAAAAGTTCAATCTTTTTAATTTGCTATTATTACTGCAAGTAGGCCTAGTCAATTGGAATTATTAATATCATTCTGGAAAAAAGATGACTAGAGAGACAGAAATGAAATAACTTACCTAAGATTCCTGTTCTCTTCTCTCAGAGACGTTACCTCACGCTCCAAACTGGGAAGTCGTGTAAGATTCTGTTGCTGCTTATCCAACAGCTCTCTTGCCTCCTTCCCTTTTTCTAACTCCAGTTCCAGCTCCTGCACAAAATAATATAAACATCAGTTATACTAATAGTGCATCATTTAATTTTAAAAGTGATCAAGTGCTGCATGAAAGTCCAAAATCAGCAAATTAAATATCTAATACTGTAACTGCTTTTAAGAAATGAAGTGAAGGCTCTAACCTTAAAATTACATGATTTAATTACTTTCAAATAATTACTTATCAATAAAACTTACTGGTATGAAACAAACGAAAAATTTGCAACTGATAGCCAAAATAACCGATCACAAACAATATGTTGTTGTTGTTTTCTAATGCCAGGCATTAGACCTCTTGCACTCCATCTTTTCAAAGATATTAGTGACAAACAATATAAAACAATAAGTACTTCTGTCTGATTTGCAAGAACAGCAAGCCGATCTTTTCCAATCTAGTGTTTTGAATCCTTATTCACTAAATATATATAGAGAAAATCCAATATCAGGATAGTGCCCTTACGGATTACGAAAATGATACAGCCTACTGTTTAGTACATTGTAAAGGATGTTGTTGTTATTGTTGTTTAGTCAAATACTCTTTCCGAAGACAGGTCTGAACCTCACAAATGATACCAAAAAGGCACCACTTATGAGGCAACTACGCCAGGAGATAATGGGGTAGAGTGGCCTGATTCTTTCCCTCTTCATTGTATAGATCGCTGACTAGCTACATATTACACTAATCAGACTTCAGATGTATACAAGCAATTATTCTTCCTCGTCAAGTGAGACGTACTGCCTGATAAGAGATGTAGGCTACATATCAGCCAGAACTCAATCATAGAATAATAATCAAAATACGCTAAGAATATTTAACATTTATAATAAGAGATTAAATAAACAATAACCAGTTTTAACATGTACTTGTATATGAATATGGCAACTATTCTCATATAAATACAGTATTTATATATGATATGATATATATTTGTCATTAAGCACTTTCTTCCGGTGAGATGGCACTTCACATATTTGTATACAGTGCCATCCACCTTATTACATACCAAATTTATGCAAGTCATAACTTACTTCCGTCTCTTCCACTTATGTCCTCTTTAAATATATCTCGTCACCTCTCCTTCACCGGCCTATCCATCTATATTTCCCCACTTCTCCATTGCTGACCCCCACACTTATATCCTCCCTCACTTCACTTCACTTGCTATTGATATCTTGACCCCCTCCTACTATTTTCTTGTATTTTCCTCCACTACTTCCCCACTACACCAACTTCTTAAATCACAATGTTTCTTTTTACTATTCGCCTTTATTCCTTCATCACTGCTACCTGAATCCGTTCCATTGTATCTATATATATATATATATAATTTGAACTGGTAATGAAAATTACGGGAAAACGGCTCAACGGATTTTAATAAATGACCCCTCATTTTGAAGCTTGGAACCCAAAGTTTTTCAGAAAAATAGTAGTTTTCAGTGAAATGTCAATTTTCCTACATCATTTTCCTATTTTCCAAAATCCATCTTTCGTCAGTTTTGAGAACTAATTAATTGCATTTCAGAATAAAACAAAACACACACTACAATAAACAATAGACTATTATACGAAGGCCATGACCTACAGGATTGCTGACATACTTAGAGTTCAGAAGGGTCAGATTCTTTCACATCATAATGCCAATATGTCGATCTTCATTTGTGTAATTTTTTGATAACGTATAAAAATAATTTACAGGTCTGATTCTCTGGTCTGTAGTTTTCCGAGTACAGCTGTGTATTGGATATTAAGAACTACAAAACTTAAGAATGTTTGGTGACATTATTACCATTAAAAATGAAATATTATTATAGTTAATGCAACACATAATGGTATACTGATATGAAAGTGAAATCTTTTGGGGCCTTAAATAAGCAGACACAGAGAAAGAAGAGTTTATATTAGATCTTCATTTCTATAATATACTGAAAACTACAAAACTTACGTAACAGCGTGGTCGATCAACGGATGTTGCGTCAACATTTGTTGAGACTATAAATTAGGAATGCCTATAACATCGACATCAACGTGAAGTTTCGATTTTATCCACACAAACGTATAATCTCATAAACTTCTTTCCATCTGACTGTAGATAATTATTTGAAGAGAAGTAATATAATGACGAGATACTAAGGTTATTGTTATGAATTTAACATTACTTGTATTAAACTTGTAGGATATGTGGAAATCAAACCACAGTATAGAGGACATATCTCTATACTGTGATCAAACACTTGTTTTCTTCCTGCTCACAAGGAAGTAATGCCATTGTTTAAAACTTCTGTCGTATGTAATTTTGACGTATAATGGATAAACAATTGATCCTCACTACTTTTCCCACCAAGAGAGCACCTCCTTCTTCTAGCTATGCCTCCGTCTTTCAATTGCTGACTATAGTAGTCGTGACAGCAGGTTGCAACTTACACGCTTGGCCAACTTATTATGAGATATAATTATTTGGAAGTATACGTCATATTTACGTATCAATAGTATTAATAGAAAATGTTCTGTTAGTGCAGTTTATTTATTCCCTTAAGTGTGTTTTATCTAACAAATTAACACTGGATGAAAACTTACGTGGTGATCGACACTACTCTGCAGATCATAGATGAAAGTTCAGATGATGATGCTGATGATGACGCTGAAGGCAATATAGAGATTGAATATGAAACTTGTAACAAAGACAAGGATCTAAGATACAGTAGGAAGATCGAGAATCACGTAGAAAGCATGCGAATGGAGAAAGAAGGCAAAAAAACAAGAAAACAGGAAGAAAAGGAAAGGAGAAGGAAAGGTAAAGGAAACGAAAAGGAGAAGGAAAGAAGAGAGAAGAGAGGGCAGAGGGCATGAGGGCACGAGGGCATCAGGGCACGGGGGCACCAGGGCACGAGGGCATCAGGGCACGGGGGCACCAGGGCACGGGGTCATCAGGGCACGGGGGCACGAGGGCACCAGGGCACGGAGGGCACCAGGGCACGGGGGGCACCAGGGCACGAGGGCACCAGGGCACGGGGGCACCAGGGCACGAGGGGAGAGGGAAGAGAGGAGAGGATATTTTCATAAATCTAACCTACAATCCACAATAACCTGAAATAGCTATTGCTTCACTCCTACATGTAAAACTGACTGATCGTTCTGACATTGTTACTTGCGTTTTCGCACTGGAACTCAAGAACTGAAGATGTATAGGTAAATAAAAAGTATTTAGCAAGAAGAAAACCATTCAGAGGGGTAGGCCTATGTTTCATTATTATGGAAGCAAATAACTTCCAAAATGTCTGGTATTCTGCATTGGAAATAAATTTGAAAAAATTTAATTTGAACGTCTAATGAACTTAGTTAGCAGCATTTGCTGCACAAGCCACTAGTATATTTTATTTTCCACTTAAATCGTGTTATATAAATGATTATGCAGAATAAGCAACGAATCATGTATAACTTGACAACCAATGTCTTGCAGCACTGTCAATCTTTTAAACACATTCACTGTAAATTTTGTGATTGCACCTCGAGCACCAAAAGAGAGACCCAAAACTTCCCAGTTATCAATACTATATCACAACATGATTCCTTGTGTTGCTTCTTTTCTTTAACAACCTGTAGAATTTGATCTGTAGACTTTTTAAAACGTATTGTGTGCTCTAAGATGCAACCCTTATTCTTTCCTCTTTCAATAACCACAATGTCTGCTCTTCTAGATGATCCAGTGCAGGCCGCCTCTTCATAGACTTCATGCTTCTTAGCAATCGGCAATGTAACGCCTCACTCTGTGGTGCCTGTTATTCTTCTTTACGGCAAAAGCCAAGTAGGCCTACCTGTGGGAGGATTATAATTTATACAACAAGGATACGAAGTGACTGATTTTTATATGCACGAGATGTTTTTTAAAAGAGCTGTTAGGCAGGTTTAAAAATCTCAAAAGTGAAAAAGATGATTCACTTTGTGTCGTTGTATACACAACTCTTTCCACTCCCAAGAATTTAAAAATTTTAAACAAATTTGAAGAATGAATTTTTGTAGTTGTGAAGATTACTGAAATGGCAATAGAAGCACGTTGCTATGATTTGTTTGGTTACCAGTAAGTTTACAGAATTGTAATTTAATTAATATGAGTGATGAAAGTGTTTAAAAATGTTATATTAGATATTCCACGAGATATAAAGGAATCGGCAAATAATTTTATGTTAGAGCTCCTTCCCGAAAAATTAGACTTCAATATGAGGAAGAGTATGAAGAATTTGTAAGTTGGCAGCAGGAAAAGAAAGTCAAGCTGATGCCTGCTAAAGTACTTGCTTATCATGGTGGAAAATCTAAAGTGTATAAGTCTTCAACCCTGAGGTCGAAGTTCTCTGTTAAAATAAACTTTAGCTCTGAAGGAAAATAAAGGTGTAAGTACAGTGAAAGCACTTCTTAAAACACAAAGTGAAAATTATAAACATAAGTAATGTCTTCAACAACACAATTACTATAAATTTGTTGTTAAAATATGAATAGTGATGTTGTATTTTATATTGAATAACATGCTTGAAACATAGTTAATACTCTTTTCTAAATTTAAATTGTTTTACATGTGCAAAATTTGTCAATTTTTAAACGGTGTACAAAAATAACACACTTTGGACACTTGAAACAAGAGGGCTATAATAGGAGAGAGGGATTCAATCCAATCTTTTTCCTGTTAATCTCTTTCAACTCAAAGCAGCCTTCACTGAGAGTGCTAACATCATTTCTTACCAACCTTTCCGTAACACCAGCGACGGAAAATGCAGCAACCGGAAAAAAGAGAAACTTGAAACATGCCTCGGGGCTTTGCGGGAACAGCCCCAGCGCTGGAAAACGCACCAACCGGCAAATTGGGGCTGTGCGGGGGTTGCCCCAGCGCCGGAAAACGTGGCAACCAGAAAAATGACAAACATGAAATATGCGTTGGGGCTTTGCGGGGGTAGCACCAGTGCACATATGTTATCAGGCAGTACATCTCACTTGGCGATGTGTCAGAGGAAGAACAATTTATTGTTTGTATACATCTGATTAGTGTAATATATATCTTGTCAATGGAAGAGAAAAGAACTGGTCACCATACCGCATTATCTCCTGGTTTAATTGCCTCATGAATTATGCCTCAATGGCATCACTTGTGAGGTTCAAACCTGTCTCTGGAC